>NW_010164371.1:75806-96171 GCF_000695765.1 Mesitornis unicolor | reverse complement strand
CCCACAGGCTCTCACCCTGCTCCTTGTTCTGGAAAGGAAGGGCTGACATAATCCTTTTGTCAATTCTGTGTTGCCAAAGGGAGTTCTTTGCACAGTGAATAACTCTGAAGAGGGCTCTTCTGCCCACCTTGAGGTACTTTTACATTGCGCATAAGGTCTAAATAGGCTACACTGTAATTGTTTGTATTGTCTTCCTGCACAGTGCTATGCCACATCGAGATAACAAACCAAGCTCTAAAGAAGCTACCTTGTGTACGGGAGGCAGTTATCACAGCAGTCTACCCAGGTTAATTCAGCTATAATACTTGTGGGTATACTCAAGCTGGCTCGGATATCACTTCATAGCACCGCATTATTTAGTACAGACATGCTCACATGAGAATCAGAGTTGTTGTCTTTGAAGGCATTTACTGGCCCACGTAAAAAGTGTTGGTAAAGCCCACAGAGTTTTCAGCCAAGAAATGCACTTTGAAAATATAAAATCAAATGCCACTGCCATTGTCACACTTGTTTGGTCAGCAGAAAAGCCCGCAATGGAATGGACGTGAACATAAAACTTCCCCTTTGCTTATAGCTATTCCTTTACATCTGAATTTTAGGTGGATTTTTAGGCAGAATGTAGAAATGGGTTGCTACCATTTTTGCTGTGTCAGTGTCCCCTAAGTAGCCACAGCATTAGTTTCTTGTACCAGGAGCTTGGCACAAAATGCTAAATCACATTAAAATAAGATAAGGCTTGAAGGGTGTCCACTTTTTATTCAGTACTTGCACATTAATTATGTGACCTCTGACTTTTCTTAAGGTTGAAAACTGAGGCAGTGCCTTAAACGGTGTGTCTAGGAGTGAGTAGTGCCGATTCCACGTGGAAAGGTCTGCTTCTGTGTATTAGCCTACCACTACGAGTAGCTTCCTAATCTTCTCTTATTTGGCTTTGCTTGTTAACCCCAAGCAATCCTCTCAGGGACAGAGAAAGCAGCTGTCTCTGGTAGCAAACACAGCACGACAAAACAAACACTTCTTGAAGCTTCCCTTAGATATGTTACCATAATATCATCCCTGTGGGAGGAATTAGAAACATGGAAAATATAATTTGCCATGTTTTAATCTGACTTCAGGAGAGAAGAAAAAAAATGATAGGGAACTGGATTCCTGTGACATTTGTAAGAAGGAATAATTTCAGTATCTGAAACCTAAACCTTTTGTTTCTGGACCAGTCGGAAAGCTAATGTGCATAAAGCACCTCACGTGAGTAATGGGGCAGAGTAAAATGGTAAATCAGGAGCACATTATTTATCAAAAATAGAGCGGGAGAAGCTGCATTTAGGAAAAATAAACAGAAACTGGTCAAAACCAAAGCTCCTTGTTAGAGCAGATATGCTGGCCTTATGTCACCTGCTATGCTTGATTCTTGGCAAACATACAGTTTGTGAGCTCCTCCCTTCACTTTGTGACACTTTGACGGAGGTTGTAACCACAACAAGGATAATTAAAGGCACTGTAGCAGCTTGATCTGAGGCTTCCCGTGTTTTGTTTATTGTAGCCTACATATTAAGGTGTCATAGAGATTTTGAGTTGATTTTGTTATTTCTTTTACTTTATTGATCACTGGAACAACCTTCATAAATGTGTTCTAAAGCAACAGTTCCATATATTATTATAGTCTTTTTCTAAGTGTCAATGTTTTGAGCAGTTAGTGTGAGGTTTTCTCTTTCTGTATTTTAATAAAAGTGAGAGAAAGTTCATAGTATTTGCTGTCACTACCTTTCCAACTTCAATATTTAGAATAATTTAAGATGACTTCACTGAGTTCCACTTAACATTATTTTTAAACTAGAACTTAGTGTTTGTTGTCAGCAATGGGCCAGCTTCGCAGCCTTCCTCTGATCTCCCTTGTGCTGCTAGGGTGATGCAAATGTTATAAAAGTTGCCTTGGCCTTTCCAGGTGGGGATTCTCATTGCATGGGGATGTTCCTAGGTGGGAACTAATGCTGTTGTTCCATACATCCTCATATCATTGCAACTTGAGTAGTCTGTGAATCGGAGATGAAAAGGGTCAGAGATGGAGCCACAGCTGGAACACATTCAGATCTACTTATTGCTACTTAACAGCCATTTCCAGCTGCTGTTGATGAGGCAGTCTTAAGGCTGAGTCTACGGTAGAAAACACAATGGAGAATCAGAGAGCCATAAAGGCTCATGCTGTGTTCCTCCTTTGCCAAATACTCACATGTCACACAGGAGAGAACCTGGTCCTATGCGTAAACCGAATGGAAGTGTCTGGACTATTGAATATGTAGTGGTTGTGATTCTTCCACGCTGAGTGGAGTTAATTGCTTTTGCCAGGATGCCACTGGGGCTGTTGGAAACTTGAGATGTCTTGTCTGTGCTCAGAGAAGGTAATAATGAGCTGACCAAAAAAGTCAAAGTAAACACAGGTCAGAATGTGCAACAGTCCATCATATCATCAAGGCAGGCAAATGCAACCGCTTCTTTGACAGTTTTTCAGACTTCAGTATGTGCTATATATGAAGAGCAGCCAGCCAGACTCCTGCAACAGTAAAGAGACAGAGATAGAGGCTGTGGTTGTCTTCCTTTCTTAGAAGCTAGCTGGGTTAACTGTGTGCTCAGGAGATGAAAACCTCCCTTTAGCAAGCAAGGATTTTTCTCTTGTTATTTTACTGGTGCTGTAAGTTATAACTGGATCCAAGAGTTCTAGACTGCAATGACAGAGCTGTCTGGGGGGATGTTTGGAGTCTTGGCAGGACAGTTTACAGACATGAAATCTCCAGCTTTTTCAGTTGCCTTTTTAAAAATTTGTTTTCTCCTGTGGCTCAACAGGAAGTTCTCTTCAGAGATTCTTCACACCTATTGGGAGAGCTTCACCGAGAGCTTTTTTTTTTTCTGCTTTAATCCTTGTGTAGCACTGCTACACTGATGAGGCCTAGTTTTCTTCCTTTTTTCTCTTTCTCCAAAAACACTTGTAATATAATAACTGCTTTTATTGCTGAGAATTCTTCTCTTTTTTTTCACCCTTTACTAGTCAATATTTACGGCAAGTTTTCTAGGCCCTTTGGAGAAGATTTATCAGGAAAGGTAGGAAAGTAGTAAGTGTCTCCAGGACTTCTGTTTTCTACAGTAGTGATAAGGCATCAGAAAGTGTTCTCAACCCCATGTGTGAGCAAGACAAAGAAATATTGTTTCCTTCTCCTTTGTTGTATTTGTATAGTGCACAGGAGTACAAGCCAGGGAGTCAGCCTGCTGTCCTAGGCACATGTGACCAAACAAAAGATAGTTTCAGCCTGAAAGAGAGCCTGTGTTCTAATCAGACTTCCTGTAGGAAACATGCACTTGACAGTTTCTCAGGGAGATCAAGGTAACGATGGTTGAGGTTGTGCATCTGTATTGCAGTTTTCTCTTGGAGAAACAGAGGTAAGAAGAAAGAAGATGGAAAACATGCTCCTTGAAATGATTCACTATCTTCTGTTTGTTGCTGTATGTTTTTACAATGCTGCTGAAACCTTCTGAAGAGCTTTCCTCAAGTATTGAAGCTATGCTGGGCTTACATTTGTGCCTGTACAAACCCTGGTGGGAGTTCTCTCCTTCTCAATTCCAAAATTTGATTGTGCCTTTGAAGAGAGATAGGAAACCAGATCTATTATACAGTCCTTTGCATTTAATAACTTCTGCGTGTAGAGGAAGAAGGATGATACATCATTATTCTTTTGGTTTCAGCTTCTGTTCTCCTTTCCTGGAAATCTCTTGCTATTACCAGTGAGAGAGGAAGTATGGAAAGGGAAATTTTACCTGATATCATGTGCACTACCTTGCTGTAGATTTGATATTCCATATTAAGCCTAAATAGCTCACTGGCAAGGACAATGGCCTGCTGTGGTTTTTCCATACTCTCCCTTTACCTGCAAGGATTTTTTTGATTCCCACCAGGGGCACTAAGGCATCTTTATCTTGAAGATGAAGTCAGTAACTGTGGTACTTCAGAGGTATTTGCTCGTCTTTACCTTCCTCTGTATGTTAATGATTTCTTCTTGTTTTATAAGGACAGAGAGAGCATGTGGCATGGGGAGAAAGGTGGTTTGGACTTAATAGGAACAGCTGAGGGGAGGCTGGGAACTCCGTGCCCTGTGCAGGCGTACTTGGCTATGCAGGGGGTATTGATGAAGAGACAGCAGATGCTCTTGCTGTGGCATTCAGGTAGGCTGAGGGAGCACTGAGGGTGATGCACAGACCAAGAGTAGATGTGGAAACAGTGGTCTCAAATAATGACAGCAAGGGAGCTTTATTTTCTGGAGCTACCACTTTCATATTGAGAAACCTCTTTAAATAAACTTGTTGTAATCTTGTTTATAATAATTAGGGACTTCCTAGTAATTTAAATAGTGTGTTTTAGCAATGTACAGATCGTCTTCCCATAGCTACTGGCAATGTCAGGATTAAAGCATTTACACAAGAATAAAAGTCAAGGAAGCAGGTAATTGACAGATTTATCAACCTTAGCAGTCAATTTTTCCTGATACATCATGGTAGCTATGGTAAATTTACTCTGGATTGCTTAAGGGCACAATCCTATATGGTGTGTACAACACATGAGGCCAACTCTTTGAAATGAATGGGTGAAAGAGCAGGTAATCAGCCAGCATGGTTTTGGTTCCTCAATTAGCCTTTTGGTCAGTGGTTTGTCCCGCAGGAAAGTTTGGAATTGCCAAACAGCACAGCTCAGTGCATAGATAATTTCTGGCTTTTTCCTGGAGCTCTTAGATCAATTTTAGTCTTTCAGGTAATGTGAGAACTTTTTGTAAACTTATTGCCATTCCCAGGCCACAATGCTAAATTGCAGTTGTGATCAGGAAGTTATTTATTTTCATTGAAAGTTGTTTGTACACAACAGAGTGGCATGTCTGAACACTTTTCACCCTTTTTGCCAGCTGAATTGACACTTGCAACTTTTCATCCACTTCCTTTCCAACAGTAAGGGTGACTAAAATCATGTTGCTGGGGCGACCCTGTCAGTTTTAAGTGACTAGCTACACTAAATGAATTGCATCTATTGAGGGTAAGCCAGTCTTATAATATTCTATAGCATAAACTGATCACTTTATTCTTGGCTGCTGTAAATTGTGAAGAACATGAGGATTCTTGTGCCTACTTTTTACTGTTGGGGTTTTGACTGTGCCGAGGCTTGCAGTGCATTTCAGGCGATGAAGATTTTGGTTGCAGTAAAGAGTTGAGACAGCTATTGCTGCAGCCAGTTCTGGAGCGGTGGCAGGTCTGGTGCAGGTCTTAATTAAGATGAATTGTTAGCTGATGAAGGCACTGTCAAAGAGCAGGCGGTTTATAGATGTATCTCAAAAAGGGGGAACATGCAAGATGGAATGGACCTCCAATTTTATTTGTTACCAAGTTAAATGAAGATTAGCAAGCAAAGCTTTTCTGCCTTTTTTTGTCAGCTAGATCATACAAAATGTGATATAATAAAATTGTACTATTCATACTTAATGCTCTACTTCAGTTTTGCTATGGAGATTTCTTTTCTCATGTAATGCTCACTACATAAAAGTAACAATGGTGAGGGTGCTTCTCCCAGTTTCTTCTGGTGTTTACTGAAGCCTTGTGGATGCCACTGGCAGCCAAGAAGAATATAATCACTTTAAGATGCCTTGAACCATCCAGTCAGCAGATAGATTCTCTAAACCATGTTTTATGTTTAGTCTTTGTCTTGGACACTGATCACCACAGTGTCAAAAAGCAGTGTATACAGAAAAAAATTCTGCTGGTCTTACTTGAGTTGCTCAAGGCAGAGACTTGCCTCTCTGAAAATGGATAAATTTCCTTTATTTCTGAGCCTTGTATTCTAGGTCATAGGTCAAGTTTTTTTCTGGTTCCATGATCATTCATATGTGCCCACTCCCTTTCTTGAAATCCATTGTCTTTTAAGGGATGAAAGCTATGAAGAACGGAGTTTATTATTCTGCTTTTTTTCTTTTAGTAACATAGTATGATCTTTCAGTTTTCTCAAGCAGAGTTGTCCAAGTGAATGGATCTTGTCTGCCATAACACCTAAATGGAACTGTATGGTGACAGATTAGAGAGCGCTGAGTTACTTCACTGTTTCAGCTTATAGTGATTGTCTAGTCTGACCACAGTTGTTCTTCCTTCCACACTTTTCTGGGGTTTTGTTTTGTCTTGTTTTGTTTTAAGTCGGGGATAAACGCAGCCTGAGATCTCATCAGGAAAAAAATAATCTGTATTTTTATGTCTTCTACATAAAAAATACAATAGAAGACTGACCTAGAATCAAACTACTACAAAGCAAGTAGCCATTTGGAAATGAGTAACTGAGCCTTTGCTTTGCAGATAGGCTATGTTTAAGATAAGGCAGTTTTGTGTTTCCGCTTAGAATTTCCTAATCGAGACACTAGTTCTGTGTTCCATAAGCAACTTTGCAAAGATTCCATTAATGACCTGCCGAAGGAATAAAACTCTTTCCTCATTCATGGAGTTAATTGTCATTCAAAGATGGCCTTCAAATATTACAGATTCCTATACTGACCATTTGGCATTCATGTGATTATCTCCCACAATAATTAGATCTAGAGTGGAAACTCTCATTTAGAGATCTTCTGGCTGTAGCCAGCTTTACCAGATTATTTGCTAGAATTATTTGGGATTTCATTTCTAATGAAGGCCCATGGTGGGAAATATGAAAATATTTCCCCTCCTTTATGAAGTAGGCTGAGATGATAGGTCTTGACTCTATATGCTAAGGATAATAGAAGTCTTGAGAATAATGTTTAACTCTCCTTATTTTTGAAGCTGCCAGCATCCCTATTACCTTTTGGTATTTGATACGTTCTGACTGAAACAGCCTATTGCCATAGACTTCTGTCTAGAGCAAAACAAATGAAGAAGCAAAATGAATTTTGGCTAATCGGGAATATTTTTAAGGAGTTTTTAAACTTCTTTATAAGTAAGAAAAGGTAGAATTTCTAATCCCTGTACTGAATTTAACATGTAAGTGAGCTGACAATGGTAAATGTGTGCTGATGTAAATACAGATACACTAGTGCTCCAAGTGCAGGGAATCTCTCTGGGTAGACTTGCACATGGACCACTTGAACCATCAGAGATTGTTAAAGCTGATTCCCATTTCATAATAGAGCTGTGGGAATAGCAGTTGATCTCCCGCATATTTAGTTTGTCCTCAAATTTATTATAGTCTATCAGAGTCTTAATCTGGTATCACAGCTAGTGTTAAAAGACCCAGGGAAGCCTGAAATTCTTGATAAGGGACTTAAATCTGTCTCAGTAGTTGCTGTCTAAAAAAAGTGTTTGGTTTTATAGCAAATGGTTTATCATATTCCCTGTTTGCATCAGGCAGAAGATATGTTCCTTTGATATGTTAATGTATAGACTTCAGGTTTTCAGTTGGCCGTATTTCTTTAGTGTATAAATCAGTCTGATCACTATCTTGTCCTTTATGAAAGGTGTGCCCAAACTCAACTATAGGTTGTTACAGGAAGCTCACAGGGGCCTGTGGGAGAAACTTTCAGTAAGGCTGGCTGTGGTATTTTGCTCAGTCAACATAAAAGTGTTACAAGAAGAACATCAGTACCATAAAACATGTTTTGTAAGGAACATGATTTTCTGTTGTTATACTGACACTTTATGTGCTTTATGAATCTGTCTTGGGGCTACTAGCCAGCCTTTGCAGAGTAAGCTGACTTCAGAAATACTAATTTCTTCTGAAAACCTCATAGAAATCACCTGTCTTTGCCTATCTTTTCTGTAGGAGTTCCAGGTATCGGTCAAGTTAGCTGATGAAAACTTTTTGTGTTGGATGCCCTTTTGTGGGGTACCACTTAAGGAATGGTCTTCAAAAATGTTCCCCTCCTGTAAAGCCATCCATCTTATGTTCTGTTTCATGCATACACCTCAAGTACTTCAGCTCACTGAGCCTCATATAGTGTCAAAATCCATCTAGAACAAAGTGATTCTAAATTGTAATGAGATAAGTATTATACATATATTATTATACACTTATACTCTCTATATGTGTGTATATATGTAACATTGTTATAGGTTTATATTACAAGACATAACTGCTTTGCCCACCTACTTTTCAGGGTTGCTGATTACTAGGCCTCACTGTTAAGATATTATTTCTCAGTCTTTGACTTTTCTTCTTGGAAGATGCTGCCAACCAATTCTAGAGAAGAGTTTTTCTGATCAGTATCAAAAGATGGTGATATGCTTTGCACCCCAAAAGACCTCAGAAGGTAGGTGACTCAAGTTATTGAGTGTCTTCTAGTGTCTTCTAGCTGTACTCTAAGGCAGTGCCTAATCATTTGGTGCTTAAATCTCTCAATCCCAGTGGAAACGACACTCCTCAAACATTGATCCCACAGCTAGTAACTATAACCTCTTGCCTAGAACAGAAGAATAGTTAATCTTTCTTGGAGGTGGACTTCTTGTCACTATAAAGTCCTGTGTTGTAGTCTATCAACAGCTCTGAAAAACTTCATCAAGTAGTGACAGCTCACCTCAGGAGAAATCATGTATTTCTGTCCTCTTCCATGGATACTTAGCTTGTAAAAGAAGGATCTGTTTGGCAGGTAATGAAATCCATTTGACACATTTATTCTGGGGCTTGTGACTGAAAATAAATGGTCACTGTCTCTGTTTCCCATCTACCACAAAATTATTCTCCTTGAGGGAAAGGAAATAAAGGCAGTTTTATGTTGTCTGTGACAAGCTTTTTCAGTAATCCATTGTGCTTCCCTTCTTCCTTGGACAAGTCCATCACACCTGGATTCTGCCTTTGAGAGAAAACAGAGGTACTGTACATGTATTTTGACCTTCTGTGGTTGGCTAGCAATTGGCAAACCTGAATACATGGTACTTCAGCCCATTCATGGTTGTTTGTGCATATGAGCAAAGCATGTTGGAGAGTTCCAGTTACTGCAAGGTAATTAACTAGTCTTTCTCTAATCCTGTTGGAGCCCTTTTTTGACAAAAGCAGTACTAGAGAAATTGCTAGGTGAATATTCTGGGCTTTTCTTGTAAGTGGATTTTTTTCAAAGTCACTTTAAGTTAGGGATAAAAGTAGAGGATATATGCCTTGTGTTTAAAAGCTGTGCCTTTCTTTTCCCCTCTCTTCCTTCCCTCCAGTTAAGAAAATCATTATTTTAGAAGATGTGGAGATGAAACACAGTGTCCTACCTAGGGCTTCTTTTCCTGTCTAATTGTGTGAGTATTTTCACACATCTTAAACACAGGGGAGAAGGACAGAACAGAAGAGCTATGGCTTTTTGGCAGTTCCTTCTTGCAGCTGTGCTGCTCTCTCTAGGTCAGCCTGCAGTAGAGAAATTTGGTTCAAGCACCAGCAACACTGCTAAACCATTTTGTGATGGGGTCAAGAGTTGAATAATCATCCCGTTGATAAATGAGCGAGCCAGAAATTCCATTGAAAGGGGACAGTGACTTCCTGTGCTGCTTACCTATTATAGGTCACAGAAATCATGAAGAGAGAATGAAGGACTGAGGGCACTGTAGCACATGACTGTTTATGTAACTGTGACTGTTAAGTTTTATTTGCTGCTGTTGATATAATAAAAGGAGTAAAGGCAGGCTTTTGTCTCTTTATTAAAATAATTATTTTCTTGCAAGCATCCCGATGGGAAAATCAACATATATTGCTGCTGTGGATGTATAGTCCAATCAGATGTTTGTGCTTTTTAGAAGTGGAGCCTGTGGGATCCTGGTGTGCACTCTGCCCAGCTTCTCTGAAGTAGTCCTGAAGCACACACATCCATGTGTTCTGGTGGGTATGGGAGCCCACAAAGGTTGTTCAGCCCAAAGAAATGACATTCACGTTTTTGTTTGTTTGTGTTTTGTTTTGTTTTGTTTTATTTTTGTGTTTGTTGTTGTTGGGTTTTTTCAAATTGGAAATGCTTAAAAACCAGCCTGAATACAAAAAAAGGTAGTCTGTAGACAGCTAGAATGAGCAATTTCTGTAGAATACCACAGAATAGACTTTCCAGTTATGACTGCCATTTTCAGGCCCATGCATGCTGTTTTCTATAGTACCTGGCTGTGAAATCAGCAAGGGTTTATGGGAAGCGGATGCCCAGAGGCAGTGTGAATTAGAAAGTGATGTAGTATTAGCAAGTGATGCCTTCTTTTTTCCTGTTGCTAAAATGATGCACTTACACAGTGTACATAGTTTACCTAAAGAGGTCTACAATATTCAGTCCTTAGTTCCTTCATTCTTTTCTCTTCTGTATTATCTGATCTAAACTGAATTCTGATGTGACACTTTTCTGGCTGTTAGTTCTCATTGAATGTGCTGCTTGCAGTTAGGACTTCAAGTTCCTCTCTTCTAATTTCATCCTAGAGCTTCTCCATTATGGCTTCTGCTTTCTATGTTCCACTAAAACTGTTCTGCCCAGGATGGCTAGCAACCAGTCTTTAGTAAATTTCAAGGGTTCTGTGCCAGTGGTACTTACTGGGTTTGGCTGAAGGAAGTAAACATCCTTCTGTATTCCAGTCCTAAAGGGGTGTAAATTGGCTTACTAACTGTTGCAGAGCTAGGATGGAGACATCATGGGCCTGTGTTCTCTTCTTGAATGCGCAGCCATCATGTGATGGGTAATTCCTCTTACTTGGACGTGATGCTGAATGGTAACTGTCATCGTGGAACCTGAGTTATAGCACCTGTAAAGAGAGGCTATTCTGAAATGGACTACTAGAAGAGCAAATTTTGGCCTGTGGCCTGATCCCTAATCCTTGTCTGAGGGATCTAAGAAAGCAGACAGGAGTGAGTAGAATATGGGAAGCCATCCTGGAGGCCAAATAGGAGTATACCAGTTTAGTATCTGTCTCACCACTTCCTTGTCCATGACTAGTTAAAAGCCTTTACTGTCATCCATGCCTTCTCAGTTGTCAGCTGCTGCTTTCTCTCATTCACTCCCTTTTTCTTGCTATTCTTGATAGAAGTCACACGAGTCTAAGTTCTAGGTTGCTCAGGTGTTGTCTCTGTCTTATTTTTTATGCATTTGCCTGTTTACTTGGCCTGAAACTGATTGCTCATTTCATTCAGAGTGTTTCCTCAAAACTCCTTCATTTAAGTTTAATGCGTCCTTTTAAATTCTTTAGGTATCTTTGCAGAACTCCTCAGTTTCCCAGTGTAAACTTGTCACTTAATCCTAGCTCTTTCAATAGTGTTCAGTATAAAAAAAATACAGAGAAATGTTTATGATAGGTGTTACAGATGGATAAGCTGTTGGGGCAACAAATTGGGAAGATGACCAGGGTGCCAAATAGCCAACAAATGCAATTGTAACTTTATTTAGATTGACACAAACTTGAATGATCATATTTGAAATCCTTATGTAGATCAAGATAGTTGATATCAAAATAATAAAATTAGGTTTGGCTCTCCTATCCCTTTAAATTCTGGTCCTGTAGATTCACAGATATTTCTTGAATTAACTGCTGAAGTTAGGGCAATCTTACCACTTTATCTCATCAGTGATTTTCCTGTGCGCATTTCATTGAAATTGTTTTACTTCTACGTACTTTTATATTTGTTTTAATTTTCATTCTGCAATCCTGTAATTACAATTTCCATATGTTTCATATCACTGTAGCATATGGGTTTGCAATGTTAGTTCTGTCTTGAAGTTCTTTAATTTACTCATTGCACTGAATGATTAAAGTGAAATTTTGTCCCTCTTACCGTGAAAATTCAGTGTCTTTGGGGTGGGTTCTTTAGCTGTAGCCTCTTCTCAGATAATCTCCAGTGGTCCAAATGGTGTTCTTTTAATCGTGTTATCGCTGCCCATGACTGTCACTCAGTGCCATAACTTGGAGACTCTTCAATTTTCCCTGTGCTGCACAGACTGTTTCTGGATCTAGCCTGCTACATTCATATTTCTCCACTCCAAGTCCTACAAAGTGGAACTATGGATCATCTCACACTTGCCACTTTAATGCATGGCCATGTGTATGTTAAGTTGGGTACAGTTAAATTTTCCGGCATTTGAATTGGGTGGCTCAGTATATAAATCAACAAACATGTTTGTCTTTTTCAGTTTTCAGGTATAATTAGTTTGGGCAAGTTTATATTAACATTTCTATTCATATCAGGGTCAAATTCTAGTCACCACTCTAAGTAACAGGGCAGATGCTCACAAAGTGAAATAGTGTACTTCGGGATCAATAAGATTTATCTCTCAAACTGATCTCTTGGAGAAGAAATAGAACTTTTCCGTATTTGAAAACAAGCAGATGAGCGAGGGAAACTGGCACTTCTTCAAACAGTATGTCTGCACACATTTGTGGCTTTGCCAGAAATTGTTTGATGCTGGGCTTCATCAGTGGCAGCAGTTGTCCAACAGTATTTTGGTGACTTTGTTATTGCTGACAGGAGTGGGAAGTACTTGTGTGAGGCTCCTGCATGCTGTATGATGGGGTAGTTCTGAAGCATGCAGGACACCTGTGACCTCCACTAGCCTGTCCCAGTGGCAAATGGTTTGTGAAGCAGTTCTCCCTCCAGAACTGCATTGCCATGGAATCAGGAAACAGGAGCATTGGCAGGTCTTGACTTTTGGATCATGTTGAGAAGAGGCAATCTGATGAGTGGTTACTCGGTAAAAGTGGGAGAGATTCCCACACAGATCTTGTTCCAGATGAAGTCTGTGCAAATTTGCCCCTAACTCTGAAGTTACCTTTTATTTGCAACTTCCATGTGGTTCCTTAGCTGTGTTTAGCGTTTCAGGCTGCAATAGAAATGAAATCACAGTTGCTTCATGTTCATAAGCAGTTCTGTAATAACAAACTGTGTTATGTTAGAAGAAATTTAAATGTGAATATTACATTTCTACTCCTAGTTTCAAGGACATTTCACTGGAGCTCCTTAGCTGTGTTGCAAGAGAAAGGAAAAACATGTCACGCACATCTTCTGCCACAGACCTGAAAACCAGCTGAAGTTTCTTGACAGACACATAGATGTTGACTTCTGTTTCATACAACCTGGCCTGGGTGTCCCATGAAACCTCTGAGTTCTGAGGGAAGATCTTATTTAATTTGAAATGATGGGGAAGTTGATGGATCGGACTGATTTCTCCTGGAGTTCACAAGCTCATTCAAACTCACAGGCTCACAAGTCAATGTGAATTAAAATCTTGCCCTGAAGGCCTTGAATAGCAACTTTGCTTAGAAATGAAATTGCCAGGCTTCACTGTTACACTTCTAAACCAATTCACTAGTGTTTAAAAGAAGGCTTGACTGAGCTCATGATAAGACACTGATGCTGGCTTTTTCAACATTAACCTTACAGCCTTAAAATACAGTGGACTTGATAATGCAGCAACTGACGGAATTACTGAGAAGAGGAAAATAAATTAGAACTGTGTCAGCAGTTAGAGGTCTGGTTTTTGGGTACAGAAAGAAACAGCACTGGTGAAAAAAAAAAAAAATCCAGCTGGCTTTTGGGATAGAAATGCTGCAGAGGAAATTTGCCCTTTGTTATGGAGACGGCTTGAAGATTTGAGAGTGCTTGAGTAGTTACAGGTAGTTTAGCAACAGGAGGGGGAGCTCTAACCGCGTTACCCAAAGAGGACAGCAATTCTGGACTTGGTAGCAAGCCTTTAAATCAAAGTACTGTACTTCAGCTGCTCCCTGTCAATTAAATGTTGGTGGCTGCCCTTCATATAGGCAAGATCAATGGAGAATGTGCATGTCTGGAAAAAGAAAGGCAGTCCATGCCCTGTTCCTATCTCTTCTGCTATTGCTACCTTATTTTTTCAATTCCAGGCATAGTGTAGTTCTGTTACTGTCAAGGAAAGCTGTATTGCAGCCCTGCCATAGCAGATGTAGTTCCTTTCCGCCCATCCTTACCATCCACTTCAAATACCAATGTCCTGTTCCTCAGGTACTGTAAGTATTCCTTTAGATGTCAGCTTTAGAGAGGAGAGATAGGTATTGAAAATATATGTGAGACATTATGTCTATAGTTAAAGCAAAAACAGATGCAGGAGAAGGAAGAATTAATTTCCAGTGTAAGTAGGGTGAAGAACATTGAGAGATTTGTGAAACAGCATAATTTAACTGGTATTTTAAAGGCTGGCTTCAACTCAGAAATGTATCAGCATTAAGAAATTGATGGACATGGCAAGGAACAGAGAAGTTTGGGGGTTTTGTAAGCTGGAGATTTCTGTAAACCAGAAACCCACTTCCTCTAGTAAACATTTACACTTAAATATCTCTAAAACAGTATTTTTTTGATTACTTTCTGAGTGGAAGGAAATGCAATTCTCCCTCCCTATTTATGGATGGGGGCGGAGACACAGAGTAGGGTTTGAGGGGAAGGAAGCGTGTTTTTACACAGACAGATGTATGCAGACATGTGGATGTAAGTGGTAGGATGCAGGGTAGCTCTGGCTCAGAAGCTGTGTAGTGGTGTCAGCTCCAGGCTGTGGGCAGGGGATGTGCCCTGCTCTTGGTATATCAGTTCAGGCAAAGCGCCAGTAAGATGCTTTTTTGGCTTCCAATCCAGAACCTGCTTGCATCTGGGATGAGTGGATGGACCTCTATTTTGACTGCACCCAACTGTATAGCCATGCCTCAAGTTAATTTTTAATGTTCACAGGGTGAAAAAGGAATACATTCAGTTCTCCTTTTAAGCTGCATAAGTGCTGGCTTAACTGATTAGCATCTGTCTTCTTTATTTGAATGTGCATGGTATTGTCCTTTATGCAAATGTTATTGTTAATCTTGCCATGTCTGTGTTGTTTACTTGGATAATACAAAAATAATTTCAAGTAAATGCTTTGGATTTTGCTTGGCATTTGTTTGTTTTGAATAGGAAAGATTCTAGTCGTCTTCTGCTTAAATTACTTATCTAAGGTAACTGAGTGGTTTTATTGTGAGCTCTTAAAACATTGGTGAATATTTTTTCCATACAGTTGGAGTGAAAGGAAATTATTGTGAGAGACTATTCCTGATATTCTGTATAACATTAAAAAGCCCCAACTTTGCTTTCAGAGTATGTGTTGGTATCTCTGCACTCATGATGCAGTTGGCTGTGTTTTTCCTCCCTGAATTCATTGGATCAAAGCAATGATATAAATCTAAGTTTTTCTTCATCAACTTCTCTCCAAGTTTTGTAGTTTGCCAGAATTAAATAGGGAATCTGGGAATAATACATGATCATAGATACAGTACATATCACGCAGGCTTTATTTCCAGCATGTCAGTGGAGGGTTATATTGAATCCTTTTGTTTTGCTGTAGCATAATTACAATGAATCTTTTGTAGCTTGGGACATTGAGTCTAAAATCAAGAAATGTGAGAGGTATCTGGCAAGAGAAGATAACATGAATTTTATTCTAGCATTGCTGTT
Organism: Mesitornis unicolor; assembly: GCF_000695765.1. NCBI lineage: Eukaryota > Metazoa > Chordata > Aves > Mesitornithiformes > Mesitornithidae > Mesitornis > Mesitornis unicolor. The sequence goes on along the minus strand of NW_010164371.1, from coordinate 80,753 downwards.
GTTCTTGACTATGTTCTGACTGGCCAGCAAGATCTGCAGAAAAAGACTAGGTCATGTGTGTATGACTTTGAATACCTATCAGGGAAAAGATCAGTCCAGGGTCACGGTGCTTTAAACACTGCCAATTTGGTCTCAGGAGGGACTAGATGTGTTGCAGTTACCAGAAAGGAGAAAATGTAACTAACTGCGTTGAGACCAAGAGGTTGTCTTTTTAATTTTAGTTTCAGATTAACTAAGTTCAGTTTAGGATGATCTTTAAAACTTTAACATTAATGAAGAGTGACAAGCAAGTAGTGTCTATATAAGAAGAAAAAAAACCCCAAAGACTAGTTTTGCGTGTATGATATTCCTTTCCCAAATAGTTGGAGAGATGAAAGCTTTAGCCTGCATTCGTGTATTAGCTATTTCAGTCATTCAGTAATGAATTGTGTATTATCGTACAAAAGTTATTTTATTTTAGATAGGGGTCACTGCAGGATTGGGCTGAGATTTAAAGTCACTGGAAGAAATTACTTTTAGTAGCCACACACCTGATCTGCTTTGGAAGGTGTACCTTTGCTAGCTGTACAAAGACACAAGTATCCAGTAATTTCTGAGCCTATTAAATCCCTCCTTTATACCACAGAGTTCATAATATTTTGCAGGATGTACAGACTATACTGATAATGACATATTTGCAATGTATGAATACATATTATGTATATTTGTATTGTTGCAGTTTTAGCTGTTGTAATTATGCTGACTGAAAGATGACAGGCTCGTCATGGTTTTGTCTTCAAATAAAGGCTTATTCATTTTCAAAAAACTTTTCCTGGTCACTCAATCCAGGCTGATGCTGAGTCCATGCACTTGAGGGGGACGCTGGGTACAATTCAGCAGGGTCATGCAGAGGCCAGGCTTACTTCATGCTAAGAAATTATTTTATGCAGATTTGGGAATAATACTGTTGTTCTTGGTTCCGCACAGATGGTACCAGACAGGAAGAATTGGAAGGTGAACTCAGTGAAGAAGAACGCTGGTTTGGAAATTCTTCAGAAACTCCTTCAGAAGCATCATATGGAGAAGTCCAGGAGAACTTTAAGTTGTCTCTTGAGGACAGAGTCCAAGAGCAGTCCACTTCCCCAGATACTTCTTTGGGAAGTGCAACTCCTAGCAGCAACACAGCAGAGCTGGGAACTATTGAAAATGAGGCACTAAGAGACACATTACAGAGCAAAGAGCACCTTTCTCCTGATGTGTCATCTCTGTGTGAAGAAGAGCCTCCTGGTCCAAATAAGCCACTGAGTAGTAACCTGAGACGACTGCTGGAGGCTGGCTCTCTCAAGCTGGATGCTGCTGTTAAAGTCAATGGCAGAGTTGAGTCCCCCGTAAATCTTGGCTCAAATCTCTCCTTCTCTCCACCGGCTCATCATGCCCAGCAGCTAAGTGTTCTTGCCAGAAAGCTTGCTGAGAAACAGGAACAAAGTGACCAATACAATGCAAGTAGTCACTTTATATGGAATCAAGGTAAGTGGTTGCCAAACTCAACCACTACCTGTGGTTTGTCCCCTGATTCAGCTATCCTGAAACTGAAAGCTGCAGCCAATGCTGTTTTGCAGGACAAATCTCTTTCAAGGACTGAAGACACTATAAGATTTGAATCCTTTTCCTCACCTTTTAGTTCTCAGTCAGCCAGCTCCACATTAGCAGCTTTATCTAAGAAAGTGAGTGAAAGAAGCATGACTCCTGGGCAGGAGCACCCGCCTCCAGCTAGTTCTTTTCTTTCTCTGGCTTCCATGACCTCTTCAGCTGCCCTTCTCAAGGAGGTTGCTGCAAGGGCTGCAGGCACCCTGTTGGCCGAGAAGAAGTCACTGGTTGCTGAGGATCCCCTGCAGCTTTCAGAGATGAAACAAGAGAAAGCAACTCCACCACAGTCTTTGGAATTATTGTTACTGCCAGTTCCTAAGGGAAGAGCATCCAAACCCACTACTACAGGTATGGTTACAGCTTGAGCCACTAAATAAAATTTATTTGTTTTGCTATAGGCTTATATAACATCTCTTCAATGGGTCTGGATTTGCTTTGATTCCATGTACTATGAGAATAAGAAATAGGTTCTTTAGGTAAACAATAGAAAAGCTTTTTAAAATACCACTTGAAGACCAAACTGTCACAAATGTTTCCATATTTGAAAGATGTGAGTGTGCAGTTCAGTACTTCTTTTTTTATTCCATACAATGGTATTTCCCCCTCTCACCAAGTTCAGAATAAGTCCACAAAATATTTTATGGAGAAGATCAAAGAATCCCTGTTAGGGAGCTCATGATATCAGTGAGCATGTACAAAACTAGTGCTTTTGAAATACTGGACAAGGGAGAATTCTCCCTCCTGCTGTCTCTGTCACAAACGGACTTTTGTATAATCGCTTACTACCCTGTCCTAATTTACCAGAGGATATTATTATGTTGCCACTTTTCATTAAATTTTTTTGCAACAGCATGAACAAAACTCACATTTGGTCTTCTACAATCATTTGTCCTTAAAAAAAGAAGTGAACTGCATTTCTCTGATTTGCTCAACAAGAACCATTTTACACTTCTGACTTCCCTCCACCAGTTCCAGCTGTCAGCAGTCAAGGAATCATGCGCACAGGGAATAAGAAGAAAAAATCTTCATAACAAAAGCTTTCAAGAACTGGCAAGCCATGCAGGGAAATTTAAATGATCCATCTTCAAAATAAGAAAAAATAAGATTTCTTTCATCTCTTTCTATAAAAAGCTCACATCATGGGTTCATATTTCTGGTAGAACATACAGGCTTCAGTTGTCATCGGTGTTCTCCCTGCAGTGGCATATTCTGCTGCTGATGGGGAGGAGGCATGTTGGGTGTCTTCACAAGATGCACAAAGTGGTTCAGTGTATTAGGGCTTTGTCAGGCTGAGGTTTATCAGGAATACTCACTTGACTGTACAGGTGTAGCAAGGCATTGTGCAGACATGAAGCCTGACATGGACATTGTATAATTGCACTCCCGTCGTTCTGACCTAGCCTTTTTGTTTAGGGATATTATGAGGTCTGGTCTGTCCCTGTGCAGCTCGTCATAAAAACTCACAGTGTGGAAGCTATTGGATGGGCAGCAGTGCTTATTCCTCCCTTGGAGGAGGAGGGGGAGGGATATGATGAGATGCAGCCGATACCAGTTTTCTTCTCTGAGTTACATGTGTTCTGCAAATGCTTTGGTGGTGTGTTTTGCCAAGGCAATTAAAGTGGCAAACTATTATTGGCATGGATCTGGCCTAAGGTTTTCATTAGTTTAGATTAAGCCTCTTTTGGAGTAACTTAAGCTAAACCAATAAAAGGTCCTTTCGATGGGAATAGGAGTATCCACATTGGCTACACCAGTGTGATGGTGGGTATTAATTTAATGTGACTTTCCCATGAAGACTGGCTTTCATATAAGAAAGGCAGCTAGGTATAGTAAAGGAGTAAAATTAAAATTTATTTTACATTGGTTTATTTTCTGCTAGAGAAAAAGCTGTTCACATCATAAGTTTTTACTGGGGAAAAGTAAATGGTTGTAGTGAAATCCAGGTTCTGTGTTTGACCTACAAGCTGTGGGATTTGCCTGTGCTGTTTATACTAGGGGAGTGCTCTGTGTAAGCACGCAAGTGTGCTGGTAGGACTGGAACTTTGTAAACTAGCTCTGATGCAGCAAATTCATAACAACTATTCTCTTTGCTGAAGGCCCAAGCATACTGCTACTAAAGGAAAACAAATGGGGGCTGACTGGCTCAGGTCCTTGGTAACCATGGCACAGCTATTCATTTTTTATAATATATGGACTAGTATCCCAAGAGGAAGGGTGTTTCCTTTCAGGTCATATGCACTGGGCCAATGCCAGTTGGCATCTAAGCAAAATTTATCGTATAATGTTCATAACAAAAGTTCTTTTAAGTCCATTTTCTGATACGGTATTAAGTTTTTACTTTCTAAAAAATTTAACCAATTGAAAATACAAGGCAAGTTGCTAGTTAGCATATCTGGATATTGATTGTAGAAAGCCAGACTCCTTGATTCCTTCAGCCATGGAGGAATGCAGCTTGCAAAAAGAGGTCACTCTTTAGTGACTTTTGATTGAAGACTTCACTTCTGCAAAAGTTGAGTAGGGCAGATGAGCATGTATGTTTGCCATGAAAATAAATGTCACACGTTTCTGATTCCTTTTGCACCTACAACCTTATAGCACTAAAAGTAAAAAGGAGTATTTCATTTTATAATATTTTATCTTTTTGTGTATGTCTGATTGCTGCTTGAGACGTGCTTTTTTTTGTCTTGTTCCCAGAGAGAGAGATCTTTTCTCGGTAGGTATAGCTCAACAGGTGTTTTTTTTACCCTCCCATACTTTGAACATTTAAGGCCCTGGTGAGTTTGCTTTGTTGTTACAAACCTGATTCACTTGCCCACCAGCAACACCTAGCTTTGGTTATGAGATTGATACTCAGTGAGATTAATTAGATGTTGACAAATAAGGAACAGTAAAGATGGAGGCTATTTGAAGAGGAATATGTTTTCTGCTCTTTTGTCCACCATGTTGAGTTATTTGCTCAGAATTATTTCAAGCAAGAAGCTGAAGCAGTGGCTTATCAGAGCATAGTCAGCTCTGAAACTGCATGTCAGGTTTGGTGGGACCTGATCATTACTTGCATAGGTTATATTAAAGTGGTACAGAGAAAGACTAGCATTTCTATCAGTCTGTTAATATTGCCAATTTTATAAAATGCTCATGTGTTTGGGATGAAATTTAAGAGGAATCCTGAAGTCTGTTAAATTTCTGGTGGTGTTTTTGTAAGAGTCTGGGTAGCAGACCTTTCTTTTACTTGACTGAATGTGTGTTTGGTGTAACTTTTTGCCTGCATTGCTGGCAGCTTTTTTCCTGAAGCACTGTCTAGCACTCTCCTCACCGAAGTCA
>NW_010164371.1:67122-75775 GCF_000695765.1 Mesitornis unicolor | reverse complement strand
CTTTCCAACTAATTGACACCATATGACATAAAATAGACATCAATATAAATGAAGAAAAGCTGAAGCCCACAGTTGTTTTTCTTATGCTGAGGTTTATAAAATCATAGAATTATTAAGGTTGGAAAAGACCTCTAAGATCAAGTCCAACCATCAACCCAAGGCCACCATGACCACTAAACCATGTCTGCAAGTGCCACATCTACAAGCTTTTTGAACACCTCCAGGGATGGTGACTCCACCACTTCCCTGGGCAGCCTGTTCCAGTGCTTGAACACTCTTTTCAGTAAAGAAATTTTTCCTAATATCCAAGCTAACCCTTCCCTGGCACAACTTGAGGCCATTTCCTCTCATCCTATCACTAGTTACTTGAGAGAAGAGACCAACACCCACCTCACTACAACCTCTTTTCGGGCCAGCCTGCTCCAATGCTTGACCACTCTTTCAATAAATAAATTTTTCCTAAGTTCCTATCTAACCCTCCCCTGGTGCAACTTGAGGCCACTTCTTCTTGTCCTATTGCTTGTTACTTGGGATGAAAGACCAACACCCACCTCACTACAACCTCTTTTCAGATAGCTGTAGAGAGTGATAAAGTCTCTCCTCAGTCTCCTGTTCTCCAGACTAAACAATCCCAGTTCCCTCAGCTGCTCCTCGTAAGACTTGTTCTCCTGACCCTTCACCAGCTTTGTTGCCCTTCTCTGGACACACTCCAGCATCTCAGTGTCCCTCTTGTAGTGAGGGGCCCAAACTGAACACAGCATTTGAGGTGTGGCCTCACCAGTGCCAAGTACGGGGGCATGGCCACTTCCTTGCTCCTGCTGGCCACACTATTCCTGATACAAGCCAGGATGCCATTGGCCTTCTTGGCCACTTGGGCACACTGCTGACTCATATTTAGTCTGCTGTCAGCCAGCACCCCCAGGTCCTTTTCTGCCTGGCAGCTTTCTAGCAACTCGTCCCCAAGCCTGTAACATCATATGGGGTAGTTGTGACCCAAGTGCAGGACCCAGCACTTGGCCTTGTTGAACCTCATGCGATTGACCTCGCCCATCAATCCAGCCTGTCCAGGTCCAACTGCAGAGCCTTCCTACCCTCAAGCAGATCAACACTCCCACCCAGTTTGGTGTTGTCTGCAAACTTACTGAAGGAGCACTCAAACCCGTCATCCAGATCATTGATAAAGATACTAAACAAGACTGGCCCCAAAATGAGCCCTGGGGAGCACTGCTTGTGACCGGCCACCAACTGGATTTAATTCCTTTCACCACAACTCTCTGTGCTCAGCTGTCCAGCCACTTTTTACCCAGCAGAGGGTAAACCCGTCTAAGCCATGAGCTGCCAGCGACTCTAGGAGGATGCTGTGGGAGACAGAGTCAAAGGCTGTACTAAAGTCCAGGTAGACAACAGCCACAGCCTTTCCCTCATCCACTAGGTGTGTCACCTGGTCATAGAAGGAGATAAGGTTGGTCAAGCAAGACCTGTCCTTCATGAACCCATGCTGACTGGGCCTGATCCCCTGGTTGTCCTGCACATGCCATGTGAGTGCACTGAAGATGAACTGCTCCACAATCTTCTCTGGTACCAAGGTTAGGCTGACAGGTCTGTAGTTCCCAGATCCTCCTTCCTGTAGATGGTCATCACATTGGCAAACCCCCAGTCAACTGGGACCTCCCCAGTTAACCAAGATTGCTGATAATTGATGGAGAATTGTTATGTAGTATAGTAAAGAGCTAACATGGTTCAGCTTTGGAGAGCAATGGCATAGTTCCTGCCTACCGTTAATTATCATTGTTATTGATGAAGTTACATGCATTCAGTCCAGTTTTTTGCTTATTTTGTAATGTGCTAAATTACTATTGATTTGTCCTGTTTGCAGATTTATTTTAAATGGAGTGGAAAACAGGTAATAGCTTGTTCCACATTTCTGTATCCTTTGTGAGGGTGGAGAAAAGAGGTGGTAGAAGGAGAAGAAATTATAGGTTAAAATACTACCAATATATTTTTTCTGTGGTTTGTGTTTCTCCTGCCTTTTGTGAAGAAGTAGGTAAAGATACTTAAAAACTAAAACACAAGCTATTGTAGGATTGGTTATAGCTTACTCTTTAGAGATGCAGAGAGGGGAACAATTTGATAATATGTTCAGCGTGATAGAATATTTCACAAGAAGAATTTCTGAACTTATAGAAGTGCATGCTTGACAATATATCCTTTTTTGTACTTACATAATGACTACCTAATCAGTTGAATTATAGTGTTTTTGTTTCCTCTGTAATAGTGAGAATTATATTTTAGGATGTGACAAATCTTTCTGGAGGTTTTTATCAATTAATTCCTCATCAAGGGAATTTGATGTTTGCTATATCCGTATCAGTATGAAATACTTGATAATAATGTGATTAAATGTTCTGAGAGAAGTTCCAAATAGCAGGATGCACATTGCTGAACTCTGGATATTTGAAAATAGTCTGTCTTTTACAGTGAGGAAAAAGGTTTCCAATTCCACAGTAATACTAGACCTTTCTCTGTAATAAAGAGAAGAAATCATGGTGAGAGGATGAATGGATGGTTAGTTGAGCAAAGTGAACAGCAAGGAATTTCTCTTTCCTTTAACCTTCAGATGGTTCCATACTCAGTAGACTCAGACCATATTTGCCTGATAAATGCCACCAAATCTTTTTCATATCTTAGGTGAATTTGGGAATAAAGCAGAGTGCAAACATTTAGGAAGGCAGTAGATTTGAAGCCTTGGCAACTACAGGAGCAGAAGAAAGCCCATGACCCAAAGACCCTGATGGCTGAAGTTGCAGCAGCATCTGCTCGAGCCGTAAATAAACAATTTCAACAGAAGGGGTTCTGAAGTCACTCACTTCTGTAGTTAAATATGTCTGATATGCAATACCAGTATGCTTTTCGGTTAAGTTGTGGATTGTACTATGCTTTATATCCTGCCCTTCTGCTGGCCGACCATCAGATATGGAAACAGATCAGTTTTTAACAGTTAAGCATATTTTCCATACTGTACTATGATTGGCCTTTGATATGATATGAAGCTGCAAAGTGATGATTATGGGAGACATCCATCTCAGTTAAGTTAAATTGTAAGGAACATTGGGACCAGGTGAGATAGAGTAGCATCCCCTACTGATTAGCCAAAGGATGTTTGAAAGATTAACCTTTATAAATTACCGTGACCTTTCTTAGAGGGAGAATAACTAGATTAAGGGGGAAAAGGGATATGCAGGAGGGAGGAACTGAAATTTCTGGTATATGTTGTTGTTTAACTGATGTGTCTCTTTGCAGATGAAATTCTAGCATTGAAAAATGATATCTTGAGTATGTTTATAAGGGGAAAATATTTGTCAAGTGGCTGTAAAGGATCTTCTCTTTTTGTTTCCCTCTTCTGCTAAGCCTCAGAAGAAGAAGGAGGAAAACCTTTTCAGTGTCCGATCTGTGGCTTGGTTATCAAGAGGAAGAGTTACTGGAAACGGCATATGGTGATTCATACAGGTTTGAAAAGTCATCAGTGTCCACTCTGTCCATTTCGCTGTGCACGCAAGGACAATCTCAAATCACATATGAAGGTAAGGGAAGTGTTTACTGACGATCAAAACACTTGAATCATCAGTCAAAAACTGATAGTATAACAAACTCATTTAATTTGCATTTGTAAGAACAAAATTTCCCTGGTTGTACTACTAATGATGCCTTTAAATAAAGAGACCCTACAAAGAAAAATAAATAACTTTTTTTTCCTTTGCTTGCCTTCCTGTTTTATGCAATGTGGAAACTGCCTTGTGTTATGTTAACTTGGTGCAGCACAAGCTGTCTGTGATGGTTTAAGTTCTGGACCTGCAATCACCAGAAGCAGGGATGTGAGCTGAGAGTGACACTGTGCAAACACAGCAGTGCGACTTCTCAGGATGCCAGCTCGTATCTCTGCTTGCCACTGCATCACACTAAGTGGGCATACCAACTTGGCCAGCACTAGCCAGGGATCTCTCCATTACTTGATATAGACAGGCCTGCAGTTTTAATGTTTTTCTTACTGTAGCTTTTAACTGCAGGCACTTCTGGAGTGAAGCATCCAAAACAAAATACATGACAGATTATACTATAATGTTTTATTTTCAAATGTTTCCATTAAGTTTGAAGCATGCTTTTAACTCAGCCTATATTTTTGGCTCAAACTGAAGATGACCTTTTGAGGGAAGCAACATCTGTGTTGATATGGAGAAGTATAAAAATGCAAAAAACCTCTCTGTCTACTTAGCTGAAGTACTACATGGTTGCAACATACAAAGTGCCTGGTCTTGCAAGCTGTAGAACATGCTTGATGACGTAAAAATGGTACCTGTACCATGATCACAACAGCAGATTTTGCTGTATTTCAGGTCCTTGCTAGGTCTGAAGTCATCCCCCTAAAGTGTGAAGTCTTATCCCTTAACACTCCTACTGTGGATCAATACACTATTCCCAGGCATCCTTGCTGTATCATGCTAATCCTTATCAGTTGCAAGTAGGTTTGATGTTTGTGGCTTTTCCTTTTAGGACTTGGACTTCCATGTTGATTAGAGTGCTCAGGTGGCCATCCTGAGCAGAAGATGAGTAGAAAGAATGGGAACACAACATGATAAGAAATTTTTTTTTAGTTTGGTTGTTGACATCCTGCACAGAAGCACTCGTCACCTAAAAGCTTGCTATTCCCTGGCAGAGACCTGTAGTTGTCCTCTGCTTTGCAAAGGACATCCCTGTTACTCTCTGCAGAAATTCTTGTTCTCTGCTTCCCCCCCCCCCCCCTTTTTAGAATAATTAATTGCAGGTTGAGGGCTATATCTTCCTTTAGGCATGGTGATTTCCATAGGTGGTTGCAGGTAGGATGTTGGAGAAAATTAGGGACTTTTCCACTGTCACTGTGTGCTATCAAATTGATGGTTATCAGAATCCCTAGTGCTCTTTTATGCTCCCCACCTAACATAAACTCCTTCATTAACGGAGCCCATGTCATCTTGAAACAGACCCATACCTAACAGGTAGTGTTAATTATTGGTTAATGCCATCATTATTACCAAGTAATACTCAAATAGACATCATTGAGGTCAGAGTCAGGCTCAGAGCTGCTTGACACAATGTAAGAGTTTACAGCCTACTTTAGCCTTACTATGGAGATAAGATCTGAAGTCTCCGCGGTCAATGAGGTCCACTGGTGCAGGACATGATGGACACAGTGGTCTTTGGTAAAACTGCTCTCTATTTAAGGTGAAGGCAATTATCGTACAAAACTAGACAGCCTGTATTTGGTCCCTCGTCCTTTTTATAGTCTTATGGATAGATACAAAGAACCACAAGTACAAGAATCTGAAACATAATGTTTTACCTTAATGTCAGTGGGTTTCATACGCTTTTTCCAACTGAGTAGGCCATTTGTAAATGTTTGTATCATATCAAAATTAAGGCAGGTGAATGAGGTAGGGGCATGTTAGTCACGTGTCCAACAGTGTCAGATGTAATTTGATTTCTCTTTGCTGAAAGTATAAATTGATAACAATATTAATAACATATTAAAAATAAAAACCATAGATTTCTTTCCTCAGTCTAAAAAAAGTATGTAAATTTGTACATAAATAAGTATGAGACTATAGTAATTGACACATGTAACCCAATGGCGTTCAAAATGGAATGAATACACATCAGAAATAGTACAGCACAGCTGGCAGCTACTTAGGATGCAGGGTTCTGGTTTTACCGGTCAGATGTTTCAGTTCTCTTTGTTGTCCTAGGGATCCTTTGAGAGCTACCAAGCTTTATCTCCTTTCTGGCAGGTAACCCATGAAGGTAGATTTGCCTCTAGCTATCCACCCCTCTCCATAAGTCAACTGCAGCTGCAGGTGAAGACACATTTTTCAAAACCAAAAAAGTTACTAAAAATTGGGGTGCTAGGCTGTTGTTTGGCTTTCATTACAAGCCAATTTTTATTCTAGAATGCTATCACAAGCCAAGCTTTTTTCCTTTATGCTGCTCTTTGGTTTTCAGGTGTTATGTTTTATTGATTAGGATGACAGGCAATATCTGTTGAGGTGTTTTGTCCAGCTGCAGTCCTAAATATCTAATAATGTTGTCTTTGTTTCCCCCTAGGCAGCATAGCCCTGAACTGAAGCACCTTCTCTTTTCTTCTAGTTTCATGTAGGCATTTTCCATTGAAACTGGTCATTTTGAGCTTTAATTTCTATGAGTGATTTGAGTGTGTGTCCATATGGGCCTTCCTTATTTTGTGTATCTTTAGGTTAACAAATAATAACTATCTAATATAAATACTGTGTACTTTTATGGTAATTATAACATGTCAAACTGATTGGCCCAGAATGTATCATTGCCAGTGTTGGGCTGGTTCCAGCCCTGGCCATATTCAGATCTACGTGTGCTACCCACCATATTGATGAAGCATTCCTCCAGTAAGGGCACTTTGCCAGGACCAACTCACAACTGGAGGAGAGGAAGTGAAAGGCAAGAAAGGAAGCAGAAGGAAAGTTCCCGCATAGACACACAATGAACAAGGGAGGCTGAGTCGACTGCCTTTTAAGGCACACAGTGTTATCAAGAATTGTTGCATGGCATTTAGATTACACAGTGATAGGCACCTTAAAAAAAATCCTAAAATTGACGCAGTATGGTATTTTATTAGTCTGTTTTGAAGACAAATTACATTATGTGCCTACCCATAAGTTTTGGCCCTTATTTCCAGGAATCGAGGAGTAGCATCTCGGGACTTGATTCTGGTATTGTAGTCTGGTTTCCAGGGGAGGTGCTGAGAGAAGATGTATCTTGTGTACTACTTCTGCAGAAAGCAACAGAAAGGAAGATATTTTCAGGCTTTTCTGTTTTTCCTGGTAGGGAAGCAGGAATTAAATTTACCAGAGAGAAATACCACAAGCATCAGTCAGGTTTTGGCCAGTTGGTGTCTTTGGATCATGCACTTATCTTCCTCAGCAATTGGTGGACGGGTAGGCTGTGAGATCATACAGATATGTTCCAAGAAAGCAACAGGATATTAGTCTGAGTGCTTGGAAGGGGGAATGAGGAAGAGGAGCATATAGCCAAAAATAATATCTGTAAATGTTTCTTGTGCTGCTATATAGACATAAGGCAGAAATGGACAAGCCAGCTCTTCTAGCAGTGGAAAAGAAGTTTGGCATTGTGAACACTTGCTGAAACATGACGATATGGCAGAAAACAAGGAAAGGGATAGTTCAGCTTAAGAGAAAAGTTAGATGCAATGTCAGGCAGGTCATGTGTTGCTCAACCACAGGATCTTCACGCTTCTGTTGCGTATGAAGAGGACCATGTAGTGAGATCTCAGATTAAAATTCCTATGTACTGTGAAGAGAGTTATAATCAGCTTCTGATTAGGGAGTGGCTATTACATGATAGTGGAAATAAGGAAGGGCCCTGAAGAATGTAGCCAGGTGCTCCCTATGCCGTGGCAATTTGCTTTTCCCTCATTCTTCCTCAGCTAGGGTCAGAAAACTGAATCAGCATTCCTGATATTTAAAGCATCTTCACCAATTGGGGAGAATGTAGTTGGCTGTGATTTATGGGAGGATTTTTTGTTTACTTTGGTTTAAGCTAACCTTAAAGAGCCATGGGAGCCACCTGTGATTCCATTACCTCACTTCAACCGAGGTAATGCAAACTTGCGCAGCTTTTCAACAAGTGAAATGTGTGCCTTGAGTCTCAGATAGGTACCACAAGTGACTTCAAATATCTGTCTTTTAATGTTGTCACTTTTTGCATATGAGACAAAGACAGGACAGGAAATGCACTGATATATTAAACCTTAAAAAAATCCCAAACCAAACCTGTAATAATTTTTTTTAAACACCTAGCCCAGTACAGCCCTGCAGAGACACTTTCATTTCTCTTTCCTTTCAAGCAAAGCAAGGAAATAATTTCAAAAAGAAAATGCTATATAAATGATGTATGTATCCTGAGGGGAAGGATCATATCAAAACTAGCGCCATGGCTCTAAACTTTTGCAAGTGCAATATTTTAAAAATTAAGGAGCTTGTCAGAAAAGAGCATGAAATGAAAAGGCAGAGGGCACAAAATAGATGCAAAATGGAGACCTCTCAAGTGTACTCAAATACAGTCACAGAAGAAGGCATTTTACCAAAAGAGATTAAAAAAAACCTAAACAAAAACCTAAACAAAAACAAAACAGTGAAAAATAAATGGGTAGGCAGGTATGGCTAAGTGACTGGGTTGTAGTAGTTGCTGGTTGTAGTAGTTGCTTATACATGCCCCTCGTGGAAATGTTAATCCACTTGAAGGTTGGTGAGGAAAATAAAACTTAGGTAAAGAAAAAACTTATAATTAGGTCACAAAAAGTAGGTAGAGTAACCAGAAGCAAATACAACAGTGAATGGATTCAGCACCCCAGTCCACTTATGTTCTGATTTTACATCCTCTTATTTTGAGTGTTTGAAAAATAATAACCAAAAAACCTGTTGAGTCCCACAAAAGAAGGATGAATACAAGTCCTTCCCTTTCTGGGCCTCATAACTGCGCAGGAGAGTCTGTAAAAAGCACCACCCCAACTTTAAGGAAGGGGAGGAGAAAAAATCTGCCTCACCGGTACTACAAAATTGCAGGACGTGCC
>NW_010164371.1:38256-67091 GCF_000695765.1 Mesitornis unicolor | reverse complement strand
CCTCACCCCAATTCCCCATTGTACCCTGTTAGGTGAGATCATCTGTATTTGTAACTCTGGTACGTCTGTACAGACCAGTGTATACTTTCCAGCTGGCTGGTAAGTCAGCAAGGATGTTGCTTTTAAGTATGAAGAGATGATTTAAGAAACTTCTTATGATACCAGAAATGTAAGTACGTCAACAAAAAATGTAGCAGAAAAAAATACAATTATATGAATGATGTGATATGGTAGGAACACATAGTTTCTGTAAAAGAAAATTTTCTACTAGGATGTTTTGAGCATGTCAGGAAAATCATGGACTTAATCAGTTGAGATTTGTTTGGTCTTTAAAAAAGCCTTTGGCAAAGCTTCTCACTGAGAAGCTGCCAAATAAATTAAGCAATGTGATGTACTATGGCAAATTAGAAATTCACCAAGAGACAGTAAAACAAAGGATAGGAAGGAATTAGGAATTTTAAGCATGACAAAAGGCTAAGAGGGCTGTTTCGTTACTAAGAGTGGAATTGTGAATATTTTACCAAATGTCATCTGCACAAAATGATGACTGTGGGTAAGAGAATTGTAGACGATGCAACCTTATGTGCATGAATCATGATTAGAAAAGGGAAAGCTTGAAACGGAATAAAGAGGCTGGCTGACAGATAAACAAGGGGGCAAATGAAGTTATTGTTGACAAATGCAAGGTGCTGCACTTCGGAAACAAGAGTCTAATCATGCACCTGGCTGTCTGATATAATGAACTGTAACTACTCAGGCAAAATCTCTGTGTGTCGTAGGCAGTTCAATGGAAACCTTATCTTGGCATGCACAGCAGTGGTTAAAAAGTATGTAAGTTATTTGAATGTCTTTAGAATAAAACTAAAATAACACTGAAATTATTATTACAGTGCTATTATTAACATGATATGCTGATTACAATATTTGTTTCTGGTCACTGTGCATCAAAAACACATATCAGAAATAGAAGGGATTTTAAAAGCTGGCAATGAAAATGATTAGTGGGATGGCAAGAACTCCTTTTGAAGTAAAAAGCTGAAAAGAATGTGACTGCCAGGTATAGAAAGGAGGTGTGATCATAATAATCTCTGTGGTAGAGAAGATAAATTGAATGGATTCTTTTTTTCTTTCTTGTAATGTAAGAATGAAGAGGCAGCAAGAGAAACAGAAAGAAAGAAACAAATAAAAAATATTTAGCCAATAGAAAATTTCTACCCAAGTCCTTAAACTAGGCCTAAAGTTTGTAAGGAGTGTATAGTTCTGCTGAAAATTATTGTGTATGTGATATCAAGAACACATCGAAAAACCTGTAGAACCACAAAATATCATTTGAGACTAGGAAGACTGTACGGTTAAAATAAAGATGATAAAAGTACTTTGCACAGTCAAGGAGAGTATCTACGGTTAAAATAAATAAACTCAGAAGGTAGACGTTCTTAAGTATTTCTGACATAAGTCAAACATTAATTTTATGGGATTTTGAAAGAACCATTCTCTATGAGCAGGTTGTGCACTGTGGTTTGTTGCAGCGTAATTCAGAGAGATCCAAATCTAGGAGCAGCTGGGTTCAGACTGGGACTTTGGAGAAAACCCGTCAGCTGCACTCATCTCCTGCCTGTGGTTCAGTCAGCAACAGCATAGTTGTCTAAAGAGGACATTTGATGGTTTGGGTAGCGTTAACACAGTGTAAGAACCATTCCCTGTCACATGGAGGGAGAAGGCAGCTTTTTGGACTGTAACATTGCGCGACCTGGATCTCCCCTGTGGCTTTCTGTGTAGCTCTACAGGGTTTCTTGGTTTTTATTCTGCAGCAAGTAGTTGCTGCCTTGACTTTTCATTCTGCATAGCATAGAATGGCAATTCTTGGCTCTTTTAGCTGCTGTTGAATGAGGAAATAAGGAATAGCTTTTCCTTTAAAGGGACTATAATTCTTAGCTTCTATTTCTAATAGTGTTCAAATTTTAAAATAAATATTATTTATTTCTGAAAATTAAAAAATAAAAATCTTATGGTGGCACTGGACCCAGGACATCAGGGGCTTAAATATTGGGCTTGATGTTGTTTCATAGGGGGTGTTTTTTTGTAGATCTAAAATTCTTCCTTTCAAAACTTTAGATATTTTCATTTAAATTCTGTCATTCCCTAGCTGCAACATATAAATGTACTTTATTTTATGACAAATACATTGATGCTGCTGCTATTGTCTTTGGGCAGGAGAAAAATCCAAATAAGATGAATCAGTCCTCCCTGTTCTCATCCGTTCCTGAAAGATATTACAGGGGTAGCATGCTATGCTCCTGGGAAAAGAAGGTGGGCTCCCACACAGACTTTGTCACCTGACTACAGCAGTGACAGCCTTTAGAGGGCATCATATTGATGGCTGTAATAAGGGGCCTCTAGAAGAAGTGGTTAAATATGTAGGCAGGGAAATGATTGAAGGGGATCCTAGAGAGAAACCCTGGTGCACAGAATCTCAGTGGGTGTGAGAAATAAAGTTGCCATGGTGAGAGTACTTGCTACCATTAGTATATCTTGGTGCTCTTCATGTAGGAGCGTGCTTACAGACCACTGTGCTCACAGACCATCCTGTTTTCAGTAGTGTAGACAGGCAATCTGGTTGCCATTTCTGTTGTAAACTGTTAATATTTAGAATTTATTATGCTGCTATTCTTCTGCAAGGTTGTTGCTTTAGAACTGCCTTGGGTTAGCATTAGTTTCTATTTTTTGTTGTTGTTTTCAGGTGCAATTTTAAGATTCCAGAACTACTTTGTAAATGTCATGTTTATATGATATTGAGAATGTCATTCTCTAAAGTGGCTGGCCAAGAGAAATTCTCTCTTGCTGTTCGTTCAGTACCTAATTTCTAGGGCCCTTGAAGAACTTCTGAATGAAAACTTGTACAGCACTAGTGAAATGTGTCTTCACTGAATGGAGAAGGGCTAAAAGAGAGACATCTCCCAGCTTCACATTTCAGGAGACCTGAATTCAGGACATGTGTATGTAGAGCTGGGAATGCTGGATGTGAACTTGTGGCTGAATTTCTATTACTGTATAGAAAATTAATCAGGCCAAATCTACAACCATGGGAAACTCCAACCTGAATTTTGACAAGACCTGTATTTGGGAAATGCTACTGTTACCCCAGAGCTATGTAGTGTCTACACCAGGACTCTTGGGAACTAGAACTTAGCTTTGCAGGAAACTGGAAGGAGCTGAAAGCCTTAGCTAGGATTAGGTTTTCCGGGCCCCCTGGCACAGAGCTGGAGCTCTCAGGCTTTTGGACTCCCAGGCTTGGGTCTCTTCTGAGCCAAGCTCAGGGAGCGACGGATAGAGTGCTGCTCAGCAGAGTAGGGGAATAATTTCTTGTTTGCCAAGAGTTCATCAAACCTTTCCATGTTTCAGGTGAAATATTTTTCATTCAACAAATTGCCATTTTCCAACAAAAATCTGTCTCACTGAAATGCTCCCAACCAACTTGAGTCGCAAGTGAAAACGAATGTGTGGAGCTCAGTCTGGTGCCAGTTTGTCTTGATCACATGTTCATCAATTAGTAAGAAATAAATGTATGTTATTTGCCAGTCTTTCTACAGGGAGTAGCCTGGAGTGCTACTGTCAGGATTTAAAATTCATTTGTGAAGCTATAGGGAAAATAATTTTCAGTATACCTGCCACTGTTATGCTGGGCTCAATTATTCCTTTCCTTTCATAAGTATGGTGTCAAACAAGAAATTGTATAATTATAGGTATATAGTTTATATTAACGAGTGTGTCCATTCAAGTAATATGTAAACCATTACATATGGGTGGATGGATAGAGTTCTCTTAAAGAGATAATCAGGATTGGGCCTGAGGATAACTCAACAGTCTCGTCCTACTGAGCATGCAGTCTCTGTGAGAAAGAGCCTGCAGTCAAAATATGAGGACAGTAAGATTAACTGTGATCATTGACTGACAAAATAGAATAAGTGGCAAACACCATCTCTCGTGTTTGTATTTTATCATAACAGAGCTGTTGATTTTCTGGTAGAATTAATTTGCAACAAACTGTTGGAATTGCCAGGCACTGTATTTTTACTCTAATGTTACATGAGTCAGTGACGGACATTGCTATGCAGGTTGGTGTTTTGCTGGGCTGCTCTGAACTGTTGTTATTTTGAGGTTGCACAGAATGATCGTGCTTAGCAGGTCATGTAATAGATTGTGGTTGGTTGGTTTGTTTGGTTTTTGATCAAGAAAGCTATTAGTTATAGCTTGAAAGTCTTTTTATGCACTGATAGGTCATAAGGATCTGGTTGTAAGGACTGTTTGATCCAGAGCAGACTTCATTTCTATGCTGCAGAAAAATAGCTTCTTGATTTTTTTTTTTTTCACTTGAGTCTCATGTTTATATTTGCTGACTTCTGTGTGAAAAAATCCTACTGTTCTTAGTGCCTGACCTCCTTCCAAGTGCTCAGAATGAAGAGTTCACTCATTAGTTAACTTTTCTTCTTTTTTAAGTTGTATGAGAAGTGTAGGGTTGAAATTTCTATAATGCTAGTAAACTACTTTGCTTAAAACATGCTTTTATCTTTCACCTCTTGAACCAGGTTCATCAGCACCAAGACAGAGGTGAGACCTTTCAATGCCAGCTATGCCCTTTTACATCCTCTCGCCACTTCAGCCTGAAACTCCATATGCGTTGCCATCAACATTTCCTCAGGACAGAATCCAAAATGAAGGAGGAAATACCAGAAACTGAGGTGAAAGGGTCACCACAGCTAAGTAGTGACTCCTGCCCAGGACCACAGAGGGAAGGAGGTGGACCTGACCTTACGGGATCAGCATCTGTACCTAAAACCCCTGATGTGGCTGGGCAGCCTAGTGGAAGTATTCCACCCTTACTAGTAAAAGAAGAGCCCAAAGATGACAATGGCATCTCAGCTGCACCTTTTGCTCTTGGCACTGTTGACAGAGCCTCCAACAACACAAAGCTGAAAGACTCCTCTGACTTTGTGGCCAATACCGCATCGGCACTATTCAGCCAAGACATCTCTGTCAAGATGGCATCAGATTTTCTTATGAAGCTGTCAGGTAACTGAGCAGCAAGTGGCAGCTTCAGCTGCTCCTTTATGGGCTAAGAAACACTTTGCCTTGGGTTTGCTAAGCCATGGAAAAGCAAGGATAAAAAACATCACAACTTCTTAACTTATAGTTTCTTACTACTTTTGGTAAGGAGAGGTACATGATGGAGGAAAGAGGGGAAATGGTGAGAGAAGAGAGGGATTTTGCTCTTTAATTGCTGCAATTGGAAGTGAGAACTTTTTATCCAGGCTTTCGTGTTCGTTGACCATTACTTAAGCAAATCTCATTTGGTGTGTTTTTCAGACATGCTGAATACTTGTAGTTCTGGTTTGAAATCACTGAGGGTCACAGATGCCCAGCATGGTAGAAAATTCAGCTCTTAAGTTTTTTGCCTTTACCCATCTGTTGGATACGACCAATAAAGTATTGGTCACCTTTCTTTCAGAGTGGCGTATGAGGTCTAACTAGTCACCACACGTGAATTATGAATGCATTTCTTGATTATTAACACTGAAAAAAAGGTCGCTGTAGAGATTCACGAACAGCTTTCAATTTTTATTTGTTACTATTTTAATTGAAATCAATACTTAATGCAAAGCATGTGTTTATTGTGTTTTCTTTCACTGTCAGATTATTGCTGTAAGACTGATATTCATATGTGAGACTCTGAAGTGGGGGATGTGTTTGGGGTGAATCTATTAACTTTTACATGCTCTTTTATTGATTTGACTGAACACTTCAGAATTCTGGACATGCTGGTGAGATGCTCTATACTAGAAGTTTTTCAAATTGGCCTTTAATTCTTAAAGAGAAAGAAGTCAGGAAAAATACCACTGAAGAAACTTCTGTTTCACAAGGAGATGGCAGTCTCTGTGGCAAATTTTAGACTTTGGAGATAGAAGATAGCCTTTTCAATAGAGAATAATTGGTCACCTTTTTCCTTTAAATGGAATGTAAGTTGCATTTTAGTATATTTTATTGTCAGGTAGACTAGGAAATTAGCTCTGTCCTAATGCTATTGCCTTGGTGAAACTGCAGCCATTTATTTGGAAAGGCTTGCTGCCATCATCTGCCCCGATGTTTATACCAGTTCTGTGGGGAATGGAGTAGAATGGGTAAGTGCAGGAAATCACACCTGAAGCTTCATGGAGCTAACCAGGAAAAAGGAAAAGAGCTGAGTACAAGCAGGAGGTGAAATGGGCTGGCACAAAGGGTTTATTGTGTGGGTTGGAAGAAGCCGCAGAAAGCTTCCCTTTAAAAGAGAAAAAAAAAAATCTGTTTATATATTTTATTATTATTACCAACACAAAATGAGTGAAGATGAGTCTGTTCTGATTTGCTTATACATGTTTTTTAATTGCGTTTCAGATTTGGACTCTATATGAAATCCATTCTTTATGTTGTTGCTCTGATGTCTATCTTAAATTTGGATTGCTGTGCACTAAGTGGCTCTACCCATCGACTGTACTGACTTGTAGATGGTAGTGCTCATGATGGCTGCATGTAGCAAGAATGAGAGCAGAAAGCAGGAGAGGGGGGAAAGCCTAAGAGCTGAAAACAACATACAACATTTTGATGTGTTGTTTCTTGTGTAGCAGTTGATGGGGAGCTGTTTACAGTTTGGCAGACGGTCATGTTTTCAATGTCTGATTTATTGGCATCAGAAAAATGATAAAAATGTACATTATTCATGCAAAAGGCCTATGCAGTTATTTTATGGTGACTTACTAGAGGTCTTGAAACCTGACTTGTATGCACTGTTACCTAGCAACTTGTTATAAAGTCACTGGGGGAGTGAGATGTATCTGTAATTTTGTATGTGTGCATATTTGGATGAAAATGTACTGCCAGTCACCAAGTTTACTACACAAGGAGAGCAATATTAAAAGGAAAGGAATTTCTTTTCTCCTGAGGTTTATATTGTGCTACATACATTTAGGTCTTGCTTTCCTCCATAGAATGTGCAAAAATTTAGACTAGAAGTCTTTTAGCAAGTTGGCTAAGTAATAGCTGCATTTTTTGACTGCTTGCTGTGCTAACCAAGTTTTTTTGAGTGATTTCTTTATTATGACACTCTCTTGTTAGGCCCATCAGAACTTCAATTATTGGCCTTACCTTTTCAATGGTATAAATCTTTTGACATCTCAAATTGTATATGCCAATTGTAACAGCCAACACAGATTTGTCAAGACCAGATTATGTCAAAACAATCTAATTTTATTCTCTGACAGGCCTTGTGGCTAAGAAAGAAGCAGCAAATGGATATCTAGACTTTTAGAATTTGGCATTTATTCTTATTGAATATTGATGGTTTAAATGGATGTTTATTTTTGCTTGCTGATGTTTATTGCCCCTCCTCTTCTTGGTTGCTGTCAGTTTGTGTGCCTCCAGTTTCATGGGAAACCTCAGGACCTGTTGATTTTAATTTCTGGGCAGTTTCAGCCGCTTCTTTTTTCCAAGTGTCTGACTCAGAGCAGTGCTTGTCTCCCTTCAGACAACAGTTACAGTTTCCAGGGCCATCTCAGAGCAGAAGTTTAACTGATGTGGCTAGGGTGGAAGACTACAAAATTGGTGTTTATTAACTATTATGAATTTTGAAATTTAATCCTAATAAGCACATATATAATCTTGATTCTCAGTATTTCTGATTGTGCAATGCAGTACCTTTCTTAGTCTAGGTAAAGTGGGTATCATCTGGTTGGAAAACAGTACATGGAAAGCAGTTCACAGTCAAAGGAGATCTGTAAAAATGTGCAACTCTTCAACAAAGAGTTGCACAAATACAAAGCCAGGAACAACTGGCTTGGTAAGTAGCTAGGAACACTGCTGCTTCTGTGGGAAAGGAACAATGTCATACTGGTGCTAAAAAGTCAATCATTGTACTGGGATGTATACAGAGAGAAACAGCTCCAAAGAAGGGGGAAACACTCCTGCTCTTCTCAGTTCTGCTGAAGTCCAAGTTTTTGGCACTGTAGTTTATAAAGAGTGTGGACAGTTGGAAAGACTTCAAAGGAGAGCAGCAGAAATGACTGGAGGTTTACAAAACACGTCCAGTGAGGGTGGATGAAGAGGAGTGAGACTATGAAGACTCAAGGAGAGTCATTAATAAGCCTTTGATGCATTAACAAGTTTGTTGTAGGTAGAAGGAAGTAATCTGTTGGTGATTCCTTGTAATTGGGACAAAAAAATAATAGGTTTCTATTGCTGGAGTGTTTAAGTTGGCATTGGGAAAATCTTTCCAAAAGTTGATGTGGTTAAACTCTACGATAGTTTGGCTGGAGAGATTGTGGCATGTCTACTACTGGAGAATTTTAAAAACAGGTTAGATAACTACTTGTCATACTAGGCAGTAGGATGCACTAGATCTGTGTATCTCAGTGAACCATAGGACATCAGAAACAGTTGCACGAAATTTCAGCTGAACAACAAACCACAAGTTGTGGAGAAGCAAATTGGGCAAAAAATTTGGTGTTCAAAGTTAGACCTGATTTTGGTCCAGAAATTAACTGTGATGACACTGCTCTAAATGGCCTCTTATTGTTTTGTTTTGATTTGTTTTCAGAAAGGCTTAGGGGATGTTTAGATTTAAAGAAGTTGAGAAATACTGGTGTGAGTGACTTCAGTCCTAATTCTTTGTCATTGCTTGTCAGAAAGATTATTAGTTACAAGTCCTTTCCAACCCAATACATTCCATGATTCTGTGTTTTCTGAAATAAGGCATAACATAAATCACCAAATGTAAATCTAAAAAAAACCCTCAAACTGAGACTTTTTCCAGATTCTATTTTCTAGGTTCTAGTTTAAGGTATGACATGCTTTTAAATTCACAAGAAATTTAAAAGGATTCTCTGAAATTTTATTTAAATTTGGAAAGGGTTATTGTTTGTAAAGACAATTAGTGGATGACTCTTAACAGATAAACTTGAACAATATTTAAACATGGGCATGGTTTTACCTTCAAACCTCCCCCCTCTTATTTCTGTGGTACTTCTTACATGCTTTAAGTTGCCCGAGTACTTTGCTGAATCAGTGCTTGGCCAGAATATTTTCTGCCCTGGTCTATTAATTCCACATTGAAACTTTGTAACTGCATTCATATCTTAACCAGCGAAGTATTTGCTCTTCCTGTTTCAAAGGTTTCAGCGGTGGACGTTATACAACACATCTCTTCAAACAGTGATGTCTTTCCACCCATTTCTAAGGATGGTTTTCTTCTGTAATAAAAACCAGCTTTCACAGTGATCCAAATTACAATGGCCAGTATACTTTAGTGAAGTTATTACTGTGCCTATGTTATGTGCTGCAGTTACTTTTCATAACATTGGAAAATAAATGAATTCCATCGAAATGAATGGGATTCTTGCAGTGTTGATCTCAAAGGAATTCTGTGTGGAAACAGTAATTGTAAAGCATACTTCATTCCCAGCTGCTCTCCCCCACCTCTCTGTGTTCACTAGGTGCATTATTCTGAAAAGGATGTCTCTTAATCTCGTGATGGTGTACATTATCAAGTGTGCCCAGCCTCTGCAGTTTTTTTTATGTTCCCCAAGTAACTCGCATGGGAAAAATTTAATAAAGAGAGGGAAGGAGAGATAACATGCTGAGGGTTTGGGGCTGGTTAAACAAATGAGAAATGATGATTTCTCCTGGTTTAAGTCATATCTGATGTCACTATCATGTGAGGAGTCAGATTGTTATTTTGGAAAATAATGCCACTATGGCATTTTGGTGACTATCCAAAGAACTTGGACTTTGCATTCATGTTTTCTTAGCTGATTCCACTAATGGGATAATGAAATAGTAAATCATCAGACAGCTGCATACAAAATATTAGTGGATAAGCTAAGTAGTCACTTAGATTATTTGTTCTGTTCGGCTCTTGAAAATTACTGCATTCCTTAAAGGTAACACAAGTAATTTGAAATGTTGCAGTATTTGCCATTGACACTACTGAGCTGGCTGGCTTGAACTCTTCAAACAGCTATTTTTAATAAAATAAAAGCATGCCCAATTCAATTGTCATAATTGATGTATTTGTGTAGCAAGTTCCAAAGTAAAGATCGTGCTGCCTATATTTAGAATTCATAGTTTATGCCAGAAAGTAAAATTTCAATTAGAATATGTAAGCACACAGGATTGACAATTATTGAGCCATATCCTTAATTTAAAAATACTGTGAATTCCATAATGCTGCTGTCAGTATAAATACCCCTGATGTCATCAAGATCTCTCTTTGAAAGTGTCTCTCCAGATTCACATTTTCATAATTTCCATATAGACCTTTAATTTAAAATAAAACTGAAAAAGAGCAATAGCACAGCTAATTAAAACTTGGGCAAATAAAACCTTGTACTAATCTTTGCTACTGATATATCACTACCCTTTTAGTCTCTTGTCAGCAATTGCTAGTGTTACATCCAAGAATTTCCTGACATCCTTAAATTCATATCCATCACGTTTTACACCTTAAAGGAATCTGTAGAATTTAGCAGGATAAAGCAGTGTAGACTGTTCTAATCCAGTCATTTAAAATGCAGGATAACAAACTGCTTTTTTATGCACTCAGCCCAGTGTAACTTAAAAGGAGACATGAATGTGATTCTGGACCATCTCTGTGCTTACAATTTAGTTTTAATATCTAAACAAACTCTTCTACTCAGAGCATAAGACTAGACTAGACTGATGGCTCTTTAGCTTCCCTGATTACACCATTACTCTGGGCAGAAGTCTTAGCTGATGAGCCTTTCTGTCACATCTATTCAAAATGAGAGTTGAAGGGATTGTTAGTTCAATCATCTCTGATTGTCTGGTTTGGTTTTTGTTTTCTTAAACAAATATAAAGGTCAGTCTGGTGGTGTTTCCTTCTTTCTTTCTTTCTGTTCCTTTGTAGAGAGAAGAAAATTCCATACTGCAAACGATTCTTTCCCATCAGCAACAGATTTCCCTTTGCTTCTTTTACTCTCCTCCCCTTCTTTTCTCCAGCTTCCCCAGAAGTTTACCTATTCTGCTATTGTTTTGATTTTTACCCAGAAAGGAGACCATGGTCTTGGCAGATATTACAACCTTGTTTAGCGAGTGGGACTTTGGCTGTATAAGAAACATCTTTGAGCAGGGGGGCGATGTGTGGTCCTACAGGTGCTTTAGCAATTTGCCTAATTCCTCCATGCTACTTGAACTGGAACATTGTGAAATTTTGAGGCAGCAGTAATTTAAGTAGCAGTACTGGTCATTCTCCAGTGCTCTTTCATTTTCCTTAACTATAGCTCCTTAAATGCAAAGCAGTTTTAGAGAAGATCAAGATAATTAGCTGGCTTTTTCTTAACCTCTGTTCACACATTTTTAACATACTTAAGCAAGATGGTATGGAAGACCTCATATTTTAAGTGGTCTCTGGAAGCCCAAAGGTGGACCGTCTTGGCATCATAATATGTCTCATGATTGTCTATTCTGCTGTTCCACTGCTCTGATTAAAAAAAAAAATAAATAAATGTTTTAATGCAGAATATCTTGGAGTCATAAGTAGCTTTTTCCCATCCTCTTCCGTGGAGCCCTATGGGTTAGTTTCTTTGGCTGAGGGGAGAGCAGAGGGCTTTGAAAATGAGATGTCATTGAGTTAGCACTTCCAGGAGGGTCACGTAACATGAGGTGCTCTGGGACAAATTCGTACTTGAGGGCAGAAGGCATTAAAAAGAAATGAGAGACCAGCTGGACTGTCCTGCCAGAAGAGCAGTATTTCTCCTTTTGGGGCACTTTGTAGACAACCTCTGCATTGAGTAAGTTGAACATAATTTATCAGCCCAATTGGATTTTAGTCTGGAGATCCTCCAACAGGTTCCAATTGCATAGATTTTTTCTTGCAAAGCAGTTAGCTCACAAGTGGCTTCTTCTGCAGTGTTTGTACCCCTTACTCAGTTCTTGAATGTCATCAAATATATGCCATAGTCTCCATGCAGAATGCCAACACCTACCTGCACATTTCAATTACTAGAGAGAAACCAGTAGAAGACTCAAGTCAATACCCTTTATTGACCCCAGCTGCCTTCAGGATGATGATGCCTAGTGTCGGGGAAATGTGTCCTCCAAATGCTGCAGAACTGATGTGTCAAACGTCCTTGGTTTCTTTTAACTACCACAGCTAACAGTTTACCACCTGGAAGAGAACGCTTCCTGTGTCATTCAGATGCTCTAGCTCCAGTAGGTCCTGGATAAAACACTCTCCTCTCCTCCACAGGTAGAAGTCTTGCCGTGGTGGTTCTGAGAAGAGTCATGAAGGGACATTTTCCAGCAAGGTCTTGAGGATACTGGTTCAGTTTGCAGTCCTCACCTTCCCCTTTTTCTCAGCTGCAACTGGCCTGCTCTCTTTCATCTTCGTAGCTGTAGTCAGGCATCACTTGCAAAATAATATGATGGCGCAGCAGTGTACTTGTGGCCTTTAAGATTTTCATCACAGCTCCTTTTGACCCAGACACTGTAGATGCTTTTTCTTGTGGCTTCTTCTTTTGTGGCAGCATTTTTGTTGTGGATTCTTTTTTCTTTCTCGTGTTCTTTGCACAGGCAGATGGAACAGTTACCAACTTGCTGATTGTGACTTGTAACATGGAGCTTGGCTGGAAGTAATCAGCCCATTTTTCCTCTTTCAATTATAAATGTTTTGAGCATTTGAAACTCTCTTAAGTGTATTGATACAGTTAGCAGCATCTATCAGAGTATTTCAGATTAGTGGCAGATGCCCAAAGCTTTTCTTGTGGCATTTGGCAGTTTGAGGAAAGTGTTATAACTTTCATCATCTACTTTTGCCAAATGGAGCAAATTATCACAGTTTCCAGGAAGATAAAAATCAGCAGTCTGGAATCTTCTTTGGTCTGTTTTTTTTTTCCTGGATAAGGAATGGAATGGAATGGAATGGAATGATTGGAGAATTATCAACCCTGCTTGGGAGACTGCTGCCTGTTGGTTGAGTTTGCTGGGTGCATGGGTTTTTTTCCTCACTGTGCATTTAAAAATTAAATTGCTAGTTTTTTTAGATTCAGCCTGCAGGCAACACATCTTTCAGCCTGTTCTTATTGCAGTTCAGGATGAATGTAAGTTAAATACAAATTAAGTATATGTATGTGTATCTATTTTTGTCTGTAGATAGATGATGTTATTCCTTCTGGGGAGTAATAATTTGGTAGTTCAAATATGCTTTAATAGACTTCAACATCATCTTTTAAATCCTTGTCTAGTTCTAATTTTTAAAAGATTACTCAATCATAAGGTTTTTTAAAAAACTGTTCTCAGTCAACTTTTATTTCCCTTATTTGCAATGATTTTTATTACATCTGCTTATTGCTCTCTCTAATATGACTAGTGGATGCATCATAGTTGCTGTTTCCCATGTGTTAGCAAATCTGCCCATAATTGTAGATCCAATATGAGACAGAGGCAAGAGTAGTGGGGATTTTTGTTGGTTTTGGAGTCTGTTTTTTGGTGGGGTTTTGGGTTGTTTTTTTTTTTTTTAACCCCCCTCTAATTTTAATGATAGACTGGGCAACCTCCCCCTTTTTTATTTGTCCTTCTATTTAGGCTTCATTTACATTGGAATCTGCTTTAGTATATTTCAAGACAGTGTAAAAGCCCCATTAGCTGGCATGGGCTGTTACAGTAGGAGAGCTGATGTGTGCGGTAGGGAGAGAAGGGAAAAGTGAGACATGGGAAAGGAGGGAAACCTGATGGATGCCCTGTCCAAATCATTCTGGATGTGTCACAGTCAGGAAACTATTTAAACTTAGGTGTGACCTACCTTGAATTTTTGGTTCTCTGAGCTATTAGAACTTGGCTTAATCTCAGTAGACTTTGAAAATACCCTGGAATGAAGAGCATAAAGGTATCATTTGACACTTGCCCTTGGTTTGGGTCAAATTGACTGCTGACTATTGGATTGGTGATAAGAGGGTTTAATAAATGCTAATTCCTTCCAAGAGCACCCCCTTTGATCCTCCTTCTTGTGGTAGTGGTATCCATAAAGCATCTGCCACTGCAGACATGACACACCACATGCAGACATGCATACCTGACTTTGAAAAAAGTTCCTAATTTAAGGCCATGATATTATATGAATTCTGTTACAGTAATTCTACATGTGTATTGGTGTTTTTACTTGATCTTAACCTGGCCTATAATGGACCACGGTATATAGTTGCAAATTTACATATTTCTCTGTGTGTGAGTTTAGTATCACCTCTGTATTTTAAGTGGTAAAAGTGTATGCTGATGTGGTCTACAGTGCTTCCTCTAACTGGTTCATTTTCTGTCCTGGTTCATGGGCAGAAACATAGCTGTCTTCACAAGTTAATGATTGTTCTCAGTGGATCATCTTTACCTCTTCACTTAGACTCATGTTTCCTTTATTTTCTGGGACAATTTGAGTGAATATCTTCTTGAAATGAATAAATTCAAAAGATATTTTTTTTCTCCAGGTTCTCTGAAAGTTCAGGCAGAATGCTCTTTACAAGTTCCCCTCAGCTGCTGGTGGAGGTGGTTTTCATATCAATAGCAGCTAGAGTGGCACAATTTAAAAGAGAAGGAATGTAGCATAGAAGGTTTGGGTCTTTTTTTTTTGTGACCATTCATCACCCCAGGTCAAACCCCAGAATAGACTGAGTTAGAAAGATGTAGGCCTGGATAAAGAATTTTTTTTTTTTAATAACTACTGTGATAACGTTAAGATTGGTTTGAATGCCTTAACCTGTATTTTTATGAATTAAAGTGTGCTTAATCATCTAGTCTAGGTGATCCTGCTCTGGCAGGGGGGGTTGGACTGGATGATCTTTGGAGGCCCCTTCCAACTCCTAATATTCTGTGATTCTGTAATGTTTCATATTTCTGCTTTTGCTCTTTTTTTAATTAAAAAAAAAAAAGGAAGGAAAAAGCAATTCCTAATATGGTAAAAGTGCTTATAGGTCATATTAAAAATAACACATACAAGCTAATTTAATTTCTGAACTAGTGAATAGCATCAGTGTGTATGTACATGCTGCTTATGTGTACACAGTTTATATCACTTCTTCTAGTCTTGTTCTTTGGTAATGGCTTACCAACCAAAAAGAAAAGAGAAAAATGCAGACCATGCAAAGCCAAATCAAACAGCCCTAGAATATAAACTGAAAAGATGCAAGTGTTGTGTTACAGGACAATGTAGTAGCTTTAAAAAACAAAAACCCAAAGCCACAAAGACTACAAAACAGTGGACTGTGTGAAGGTTAACAACGCTCAGAGGAACAAATGAAAATACCTATTTTCGATAGAGATTGCAATTACACCGCATATTTTAGGGTTGAGGTCTCTAGGAGATGGTGAGCACTTCACAGTGGGATACAGGAATTAGGTGCTCTAGGAGTCAGATTTTGGAGGTACTGCTGAGAAGGAGACTATCTGAGGAAATAAGTCAGGAAAGTGAAGACCCAGAGAGCAGGTAAGAAGCAGTAGAGGAGGAAGTAGACCAAGGGCTTAAGCAGGTGAATGTTGCTGGATTTTCTTGGGTTGATTTGACCTGTTAGTACCTTGCCCCTTCAGCTGGATGTTACCATTCCTGTGATAGGCCAATTACTCAGCTTTTCCTGTTCATGTAATGGGTTTGTAAAACAAATGGTTCTCTGCAGCAGGCAATGCGTGTTGGCTTCTAATGCCCTGCTGCAGCCTGTGAAAGAGGTGGTGGGGTACATCCTCCTTATATGGTCCGAGTGAGATTTGACAGAGCTCATCTGCGAGAGTCATGAGGGTAGGCAGGGGACTGTCATATGGAAGGAGGGAAATATGTTGGAGAGAAAAGAAAGGTAGTAACTTAAATGGTGAGAGAGCTTAGGTAAAAAAATGGAGACAATGCTCTATCCTTCATATTTGTGGAGACAGAGGTTTAGAGATATGAGAAAGATGTAAACAGTTTGGGGTACTGAACAAGTCATCTCCCGTGTGTTACTGGGAATTTAAAGTGACATTTTGAACAAGAACAAGTCACTAACGGAGAGAGACAGGGAAGGAAGTATGTCTTCATGGTAAAAAATAAAGAATAGTAAGAAAAGCTGCTGAAAAATAGTGCAGCTTCTTTAGCCTTCTAATTGTTGTGCTGTCTGCCTGTGAATTTATATTACCTGGGTTTGGACATATTGCTTCAGAGGTGTTCTTGGTTTTATTCCTTCAACCAAACACAGTGCAAAGGATCTACCACTGTCAAGAGCTGTCAGAAAGACCATTCAAGAGCAACATTGTTCAGTGTGTAGATTTTAAGTAGCCCGAAGGCCTCTGTACTCTTCTCTGAGACTGTACAACTGCTTACATGGAGTATTTGAAAGGGTTATTTAAAAATTGCTTGCTTTCTTTTTTTAGGGAGGTGGAGCCTGGAACAGTGCTCTAATGGCATCTTCCAGTGCAGGGCTGTCTTCTGAAAAACACTCTATTCTCTTTCTTAACCAATACCAACTTCTAGAACCTAAGAATTTGCAGATCTTTTCCCTTTTGCTCCCTTGTTAGGTTTCCGATCTTTTTACTCTTCATCTCTTGCCTCTTTTCCATGCTCTTAAGACCTCAATAGGTAGTATTCATGCGCTTTGCCAAATTTGCTTTTATGTGAAATGATATTTTAAACTTCCATCAAGCCTATAGAAGACCTACAAATCAATGACCAGGGGAATGCTTTTAGGAGGAGTAGGGGCAAAACAGTAAGAGGATAAAGATGTTTTCTTGAGCACTGGTACATGCAGTTTTTGTTTCAAAGTTGTCCCTTTGTACAAAAGCTGCAGGTGTTTGTTTACCTCTTAAAGCCTCTTTGAACACTATTTGACATGCTTGCTTCCAGTAGCTGCTCTGGCATTTCTCAGGTTATGGTTTCTTTCTGTTACTATCTCCTCTATGATTATATATTACATACCTCATTAAGTTTCATTTCTTTTCTTCTCTTGACAGCTGCAAATCAAAAAGAGCCCTTGACTCCTAAATTTAAAGTGAAAGAGGAGCCTAAAGATGAAGAAGCTGCAAGTTCAGCCTTGTCTCAGTCCAGCTATGTGTTCAGCCAGGAATCGGAAGCCTCAGCTTCAAATGTCCCTGAGGAGAAACTCAAGCCACAGGAAGCGCAGGCAAATGTGATGAGGCAGGACATGTCAGTCAAGGCGGCATCTGAGCTCCTCATGAAGCTCTCAGGTAGATATTTAATTTAATAATATTCAACTTAATTCTTTTTCATGTATGCTAGGAGAGTTACTTTGCAGAAGGAATGTTTAGTGTAAGTAACAAGTGAGGAACAATTTAGGAACAATTGAAAATGTCTATCCACACAGGTTCATATACATAAGACATCTCAATTTGGTCTGTCACTACTGTATCTAATTATCTGTGCTCTGGTCTTCAAATTGACTATGGGAAAAGTCAAAAGAAATTATGCCTTAAAGCTTTTAGATACTGTAGTTTTTTAAATGCACCAAAACATGTTAATACCAATTTATTCACATGTGTCACTCTTATAACATCATAAGAATGTGTACTGAAGTATACTTTTGTACTGAAGTATACCTGATAGAGCTCTATAAATGATTACTTTTAAAGCCTTTTCTTTTTTCTGACACTATCTTGTACTCAAAATCATAAGATAGGCTGTTAAAAAGGTAATGTAAACTGAGCAAGCTTTCTGCTGTTAAAGAGGCCATTTGAACTTGCCTACATTGCCTTAGTGATACACCCTTCTGCCTGACAATTGGACAGAATGTGTGTGTGTTAACATATGTACTGTTGCAACTGGAGGGAGTCAAGTAAAAATGTGTGTTCTGCTAATTATGCTTTGTCTAACTGTCAGAATTGAGGTTTAACTTTAGGGAAAGTAAGAGTTGGATTTTCCCTGCTGGAAACGGGTTTCTAAGTGAATGACAAAAAGGCTTTGAACGTCTAATAGACTTCAGTTTTAGGACCAAGACATCTGGGAGACTATGTTTCGTACTTCCACACCTGAACTGGATCAGTTAGCTTCTGAGTCTTCTCCAAAACTAGCCAAGACTTCTTTTTTTTTAAGTATGCCAAAGTCACAGTTTAGTAACTTCTGAGATCCCTGCCAAACTGATCTGAAATTACTTGGCTTGATTGGGTACTGTCAACATTGAATCTGAGCTCAAATTTATACCTGAAAGGCTTAACTGACTAGGAGCTCCCCCATAAATTCTAATATGCAATTAATTCACTCCTGTTTATACCTGCATGCTTTAATTTGCTGAAGAATTTGAAAGATTGATTTGCAAGCCTCTGTGTTGATGGTGCGAAAAGTCCTTCCCAGGTGCAAAAGTTGATCAAAGCAGAAGTTTCCCAATTTTTTACAAACTTCCAATTACCAAACATTTAGTTATTGATATAGTGCACTGTTGCTGCTGGTTACTGGTTTGCATATGGTGTTCTAGTAACAGAACCTTGCAGTTTAATGAGTTTTAACGCATGACTTTATTTTTCTTGGTGCATATAAATTTCTATAACTATTTTAATAAAGCACTCTATAACTTGATGATTTATCAAGTATTTCAGAGACAGTAGCGTTCTTGATTGTGAGTCTTGTATTCAGCACTTGCAGACTGTGTTTAAATAGTTCTATTACGAGCTATTACTTTAGAATATTTGTGCCTTAAATGTCTGTTTATTTGGGTGAAATCTGGGATGTATAAAATCTTGTCAAGTCTTCAGTCACTTCTGTTGGGAACTCTTTAAAGGTTATAGTGAGAAATACACTAGTTTAACATTTCTCTTATGATCTCTTAAGGGTTGAGCAGTTTTTGCTGATAGTGGGCTTTTTGGTTAATCCGTAGATCGGAACATAAAGAATTACTCTAGGATTTAGTGTTACCACAGTTGATATTCCTGAATCAACCAGTGGGTGGGGTTATGCCAGGTTTATCACATACACTGTTTCCAATTTGCACTTTTCTGAATTACCATCTAAGGCAGAAACTATAAAGAAGGAAAACACTAAGATACAGTTTCATGTACTACAAATATAAGAGGAGTATCTAAGATCAATAACCTCTTTAGTTATTGATGTCATTTAGTGATGTTTGCTTTATCTGATAGAATACTTTGAGATCACTATTGACTTCTCAGCTTATCTTAAGCAATTCTGCACTCTGTTTTTGGTGATTTGGAACTTAAACAATTAAGCCACTTCTTCAGAATAAAGTGAAAACAAGAACAAACTTCCTCATTTTTCCTGGTACTGGAAGGGACAGAAAAAGAAAAGGAATGAGTATGTCTGGATGTTCTACTGTCTGTGGGAAATCTTCAGTCAAGTGCCCTTATTAGATTTGATATATTATATAATTGGGTTTAAGTCAGGTCCTTCTGGACTCTGTATATTCTTGGTGAAGACTGAATGGGTTACAGCCTTGCCTTGTTATTTTCACTTTCTTCTATGTAATCCTAATTACCAAAACCTGCAATGCATACAAATTCAGCGAGGGATTTCCAATGTAATAGTATTTTGCTTTCTGAATGCCTGACTTACATGCTTCTGTTATCTCCTGAGCAGTAATATTGCCAACTGTTGCAGCCTCATGGGAGCCTCTTGGGATTTAAGCATGTACCTTGCCTTTTCCTTTCATGTGAAGGATACACTGGTTTAAATTTTTCACTGGGAAATTTCTTTTCCCAGACAGAGATACTGTGTTGCTAGCTCTTAGCTGAGCTTGTACAGTGTAGTGGAATGCCTTTCCAGTTCTGGAGCCTAGTTTGGACTGGTGTGTATCGTAAGAGAGACCTACTGCAAATCGCCAGGCCCTATAATGGAGAGACCTGTCAACCGTTCAGAAACTACTCTAAAGCTAGGAAAAGTTAGAAGAATAAACATATTTTACTGTAGTAGAATATTTACTAGTTGTCATTGGAAAGGTAGATATACAGAAACGAGCAAATCACACATGCAGCTGTCTATTTTAGTACCAAATATTCTACTACTCTCTCTTTTCTCATTAAGTTAAAAAGCTGTCAGGACACTTGCATGCTTCTAGCAGCACACAACCAGCGTTCAAGGTCATATTATTTTGGTAGAGCTGGACCTTATCTGTAGAAGCTATGCCCTATTATATCTATTTTTTCTCCACTCCGTTCCACTTGGATTCAGATCTTCTACCTCCCAGTTCACAAACTTGATACCTAGTCCCACTTCTTCCAAAGAATTATTCCAGCTCTGAAAGGCTAATGTCTCTTGGGCATGTCTAGGCAGAAGCCATTTCCATCCAGACAGTCAAAGCAAAACTTCCTAACAATTGATCTGCTGTTTAAAAATAAATGAAATGCCCATTTGGAAGAAATTATCATTGGGAGTTAATAGGCAAAGTTTGAAACTCAGTGCAGACCTTTAATCTACATTTTACAGAAGAGCATAAAATGGCTACCATGATTTATACAAATGTACAAAAATGAGCTGTGAATTCTGTCCATTACTAAGTCTTGACTGAAACTTGATCCAGTGGTAAGCAAACGGATTCAAAGAGGTAGTTGAATGGGGCAAATTACTCATCTCTGTTAGGAAGGGTGCCATCCCTGCAAGAATTTAAATTCCTATTAGATGTTGTACAAAATAACTTCTAAGAAATTGAAGTAATGTATTTCAAATACACCTGACAAAGTTTCCTACATTCTGACTAGTTCTCCTTCATGGAAAAGCTAATTTAATTCTCAAAATGTTTAACTAAGGGGTGCACCCAGTGATCCCTGGTCAGTTTTGTGCACTCAGTCTTGTAAATTGAAAGGGAGGTTTCAGAGGAGACTGACATTTAAAATAAATGTTTGCAATTACATGCTAATATTTGAGCCTAAAAACTATTTTTCTGTAGAAATAGTCATGTTGCTAATATGTTTTGAGCATGTATTATCTTTCAGAAGTATATAGTGTTTTGCCTTCTTGTCCAAAGCTGAATACGTAGCTGGAGTTATATAAAATCTATTCCAGGTACTGGCATTTTAGAAGTAATGTTACCCAGGTGCCTTGAACTATGACATTAGTATGTCCCTGTCTTTCCTAGATGGATTCTTGTCTGAATCACATTTCCCTTTATTTCAGCTGTATCTTATTTGTGAAATGCAGTCATTTTGCATTTCAGTTGTAACTGAGGTCGTTTTTCTCCTTTTTTTTTCAGTAGATCAATTCCCCATGTATTGTGGATATCCTTGTTATCACTAGCAAATCCATGACCTTTGCACTATTCACTTCCTTTTGGATATTTTTATACATCAATCCTTGGGACACACAGATGACACATTGCTTCTTGTAATATACCAATTTCCCAGTACCAACAACGTGTTATAATTTAGGGTTACGAGCCAGCAATGTGCCCTTGTGACCAAGAAGGCCAATGGTATCCTAGGGTGCATTAAGAACAGTGTGGTCAGAAGGTTGAGGGAGGTTCTCCTCCCTCTCTACTCCGTCCTGGTGAGGCCACATCTGGAGTTCTGTGTCCAATTCTGGGCTCCCCAGTTCAAGAAGAACAAGGAACAACTGGAGAGTGCCCAATGGAGGGCTATGAAGATGATCAGGGGACTGGAGCATCTCTCTTATGAGAAGAGGCTGAGAGACCTGAGTCTGTTTAGCCCGGAGAAGACTGAGAGGGGATTATATCAATGAATGTAAATATCTTAAGGGTGAGTGTCAAGAGGATGGGGCCAGACTCTTTTCAGTGGCTTTTTTTTTCTTTTTTGATTAAGTCTTTGTCCACCTGAGAATGTTTATGTTAATTTCCTATTTCTTGCCTTGTAGTTCTTTTTTTTTTTTCACACTGTATCTTACATTTAACTGAAACCACATGGACTCTATTTAAGATGAGGAAGAAAAAGAAAAATGAATGGTAGTACAACTCTAGCATAAGATGAAGTGCACACCACCTCAATACTACTCCTTTTCCAAAAATGCCACATTGTGTGTTAGGGCACAGTGAGGTGAAGGAGTATCTGAAAAGGCTTTACATTAGCTTATACCAAAACTGGTCCAGTCACAAGAGCACAGACTTCCAAAGGAACTAAATAACAGTATCAGTTTAAAAACTTTGCTAACTAGGAGTGCTATCCATGTGTGTGTGGCTGGACAGCTGGTGTCAAGAGCTACCTCATGTTAAGGCTTGGGTGGCTTTATGCTTGACTGTCAGCAGCAGTGTGAACTGACAACAAAAATGAGTCCAGGGCTGATAAGCTATTATTCTTGGCAGTCACAAAATCTTTCCAAGTTTAGTGGGTTTTGTTGGCAGTCTTTTGGTTTATTGTTACTATGGTGAAGAAAAAGTACTTTACTACTACTACTTTACTACTTACTTTGGGTGAGATGAGGGACAGAGAAACTAGCCTTCCTATATATTTCTTTCTCCAAACTTCATGAACTGCTCTGGGAAGTGCATCTATGGAGCAAGGCTGCTGTCTTTGGAGATAGCTGTTGTCAAGACCTTGTAAGAGTCTCCACACCAAGACTGCAGGGGAGCTGTGAGTGCTTTCGTCCCTGCTTACAGAGCCTTGATATTGTGCAGAGGAGTGAAAATATAGGGGAGTATTTTGTTCCTTGGCCTCTAAATAGCTCATTAGAAAGCTCTGGGTAGCAGCTGGAGCTTCTGTAGAAGCCCAGAAAAGTAAGTGGGGAAGTGCCTGACCCAAAACAAGACTTTCTTTTGATGGGAGCTGGAGAGATGGCAAGTCATGGCAAGTCATGTCACCAGATTAAAGTCTGCCACTACCCAAGTGGGTCTTTGTTTTGGTAGTTTTTTGTTTACTTTTTTTTTTTTTAAACCAACAGAAATGTGAAAATGAATGCAAATGAGTGAAGCTGTGTTTTAATTACAGGATGGGAAACAATACAAGCTTTTAGATAGCTAGATTTATTATTGCAATGTGTGAGGTTCCAGATACCAGGGGTTTTTTTTCAGGATTTTGTGACTCTGCTGCCAATGCTGTACTACATGAAGTTCGTATCAGGCCATGGTACATTCATTCAGTTTAATAGGCTATTCCATGACATCTGCATAATTATGTAATCCCAAAAGAGCTTGACTAGTAATGGATTCTTACCTAATGATGTGTTTTGCCATGTTTCATGACAATATTAATGTCTAAACCAAAAAGCAGGAAAAATGTGAAAAATACTGCAAATTCACAGTACAGAGTGGGAAGTATGGAAGTCTGTTAAGTCTAAGTTGTTTTTTCTTCCTCCTACAGATCTTAAAAAAAATCTTACAAAACAACAAAAATCACAGAAAAACAAATACTTTATAACAGAACTTAGCTTTTACAAATTATACTATACCTTTAGGTTATTGCAATTCATCTTCTTCCTTTTTCCCATGTCAGCGTAATCTCGACATTTAGTGAAAACCATGTTAATTTAAAAGGTGATTTGGAATAATAGGAAAACATAATGTCTCTGGTTGAAGTGTACTCCTTTTGGTGTTCTGAATTTATTTTATTTTGTTTTATTTTATTTTAGTCACTAAAGAGCTTAAAGAAACCCCTCGATCCTTCACTGTACTGCTGTTCCTTGATGATGTTCAGCCAGGTGAACATCCCTTTCCACAAAGCTGTGGAAAGTGAGCATATTGATTTTTTCCAAAGTGTCAGGAGATTGTGGATGCACTGTGCTTGCAAAAGGGACTCTTGCAGTCCCCTTGCCTTTGGAGAGTCAGCTTGTTAAGACAGGAGAACTGGAAGCAGGCTCTCTGCAAAGGTACAGCTTGCTGCAGAAACGATAGATGAGAATTTTCTTGAACTGGGGGACTCGCATACATTGGAATATGTTGTAAAATAAAAATTCATTGCAGATGTAGACTTTTTATCAAATTCTTTGTGATTTATGTTTTATGGGGTTAGCTGTGTTCTGCAAGTAGGGTCTTTCAGGTAAGCACCATAGTCCTACCATTTAAATGGAAGGAGCAGCAGATGTGTATCACAACTCAAATTAGTTTATTGCTTTAATTTGCTCCTTTTTTTGCTGGCTTGCGTTTTTGTGAAACTAAGCCTGTACTTGCAAAATTCTATAACGTGCATATTCAGAATTTCCACTTTACAAATATGAGCCTTTTTTTTTTTTGAATGCAGGACCCTGTTACATTGATTCAAGGCCCATTGACATTGTCTTATATAAAACAGCAGTTTGAAAAAATACTAGCAAAATAAAGCATCAAGCACAGCGCCCTAGGGAATGTCAGATGTTACTTGTTGTGTCTCTGTAGCAGAACCTTCAGGGCTCACCAACTGTTCCCTACCTCTGAGGTTTTATTTAAGCTGTTTTAGGGCATGTTTATTTCCAGCAAATCAGAACAATTAGCATAACAAAATGCCTGATTCTCTGTCCTGAAAGCTTTTGAAGTTGGTGCAAGTTGACCCACTAGTTACCCCTGTCTGCTTGATTGTGAAAACTAGTACATGAGTTCAATTTATGAGACATACGGGAAAGGCTTTCTTTTCTAAGTTGATTCATGAACTTGATTTGTAAAGTTGATGGGCATTTCAGTAAATATGAGAAACTTAGAATTTTAGTTGCAGGATGAAGTTTTAAATAAAATGATGGGAAGAGGCATGAATGATTTAACAATTATTCACTTGATTTTAGCAATGGAAAGTCATTGGACAGCTGTTTTATCAGCAAAAGCAATATTTACTACATGACTTGTATTTTTTATTATATCTGTGCACTTGATTCTGACTTTCAAATACAGTGAAAAGCATACTGAGCAGCATTAGAAGAGCATGCTCAGTGTGTCCCCTCTAGAGAAGGTGAGTGCTGAATGTAGAGTACTGTGCCACTTTTACGCAGCCTGGTTCAAAAGGCCGTTGAGAAGTAGTAGAGTGTCTCAAGCAAGGCAGCAGACCCAATTAAGGATCTAGGGCTCATGACTTGCAAGGAGGCATGGAGGGAACTGTTCAGGCTGGCAAAGCAGAGACTAGAGGCAAATTTAATCGCAGCCTACAACTACTTGAAGGAGACTTAGAAAAGCAGTGGAGTCAAACTTTCCTCTGTAGTGGCTGACGGTAAAACAAGGGGCAGCAGCTACCAGCTGCAGCTTGGATGGTTCAGAGTGAACATAAAGAAAAATTTCTAGTGCAGCACTAGAACAAGTGTTACCCAAGCATGCTGGAGCTTTCCTGTGCACGGAGGTTTTGACAATTCCACTAGATAAACCTGCAGCTGATCTGATCTAGTGCTAATGTTTCATGGAATAATTTAATTTAGAGGGGACCTCTAGGGTTCATCTATTCCAAACTCTTGCTGAAAGCAGATCCAACAGGACCAGGCTGCTGAGGGTCTTGTTAAGTTTTTGAATGTGTCTAAGGATGACGTGTCTCAGCAATATATGCCAGTATTTTACCTCCCTAACAGTTAATTTCTTTTCCTGTATATATAAACAGAGTTTCCCATCTTCCAGCTTATCTGTCAACTCTTATACTACCGCTGTGCATTTCTGAGAGAAGTCTGACTGCAGCTTCTCTATACCTTCCCTTTATACCTCAGAGACATGTCAACAGCAATAAAGCATCCCCTCAGTGTTGTTTCCTTAAGGCTGAACAAACCCAGTTCTCTTACCTGTTCTCCTCTTATGTCTTGCAGCAGCCACTTAACCATCTTGGTAGCCTTCCACTGACTATGCTTCAGGATGTCAGCGTCCCATCTTCTACTGGGAAGCCCCAGTCCGGGCACAGTACTCTAAATGCAGTCTCCTAAGTGTATAATCACAGAATCACAGCGTATTAGGAGTTGGAAGGGACCTCAAAAGATCATCCAGTCCAACCCCCCTGCCAGAGCAGGATCCCCTAGACTAGGTCACACAGGAACATGTCCAGGCAGGTTTTGAATGTCTCCAGAGAAGGAGACTCCAAAACCTCTTTGGGCAGCCTGGTCCAGTGCTCCGTAACCCTTACAAGTAAAAAAGTTTTTCCTTATCTTCAGGTTAAACCTCCTATGCTCCAGCTTGCACCCATTGCCCCTTGTCTTATCACTGGACTGGCTCCTTCCTCCTGACACTTGCCCTTTACAAATTTATAAACATGAACGAGGTCACCCCTCAGTCTCCTCTTCTCCAGGCTAAAGAGTCCCAGCTCCCTCAGCCTCTCCTCATAAGGGAGATGCTCCACTCCCTCCATCATCTTTGTGGCTCTGCGCTGTACTCTTTCAAGCAATTCCCTGTCCTTCTTGAACTGAGGGGGCCAGAGTAATAGAGGGTAAGAATCTCCTCCCTCTATCTGATGGCTACAGGTTGGCTAATACACCCCAGGATGTGTTTGGCCTTGGTTGCCACAAGTAGCAGGTAGCACAAGTATTGTCCTATGTTTCTGTTGTGTTAGTTTGGTTGGTTTTTGGTTTTGTTTTTTTCTTTTTAGCAAGTTACACTACTTTGCAATTCCTTGCACTCATGAATGCCAGAGAACTTGAAAACGGTGGAATAAATTGATTCCTCCTGGAACAAGCTTGTCCAATACTGCATTTTTCATATCTGATGTGGAAAATCGTCTCACTCAGTGTGAATAGAATGAAGTTCATTGAGGATTTCATAGATTAGCTGATTAAAAGTTATACTACTCTGTAAAGAAACAGCATCTCTGTGGCTTGATGATATTACAACTATGAAGGCAATAATTTTCTCTTATTTTTTAATCTGTTTTTGTATCAAAAGTTAATAGCAGAAAAAGGCAAGTTGTAAAACTCTACTTTTACAAAAATCTGACATGAAGAAAAGTACTCTTGTGTACTAACTTTGTATTCTGATACATTGCAGTTTATTTAACCTAGCCCATCTACTCCAGGAGAAATGCAAAAGTGGAAAAAAGCCAAAGCTATCATGATTTTAATTATTTGAACCAGGAGACCTTTTAGGGTACTAATCCTTGACTTGAAAAACTTAAGCTGTGCTATGACCATGTAGGATACCTATGTAAGGGCATAAGGGGTATCTCCTTTCTCCACAAAAGAACTGTCTGTAGCACAGAAGGGAAAATAATCTTGAAGAAGTTACTGTTTGACTGCCTGTCTGGTGAGATGGGTATGGGCATAACCTTAATTGCAGTCTTTCACCAGCACAAGATGTAGCACAGCTGAGTTGTATGCCTGTGACTATTGCTCATGGGACCGACTGACTGTGTTTCCTCTTCATTAGCTTTTGTAAAATTATCAGAGACCCTCCTTCAGTGTTTTGTGTGTGCTTGCTTTTGGGAATTGGAGTATGACAGGATTCATATTTGGCAGGGACATTCTGTCATATCAAAAGGGTGCATCGGGGAAGATTAAGGTCAAAGGAAATTATCAATTATAGAAATTTAGTTATGGCAATTTGAGTGCTAGCTGATTGTGACAGAGAGAAGGCCATCGATATTGTGCGACTCTTGCCTACCTTGGGGTTCTATCAGTTTGTCTGACTCAAAAGCATTTGCAGGATGGGGAATTAAACTGTGTGAGGCAGGAACAGAAATAGAAAGAATATTTTAAAAGCAGAGAGAGCAGCAAAGGTCAGCTTGACTCTGCACCTAAATTTGGCAGCTGGGTGCAGAGCTCAGTCTATCAGACATCTGAAGAACTCATTTGTTTTTGGAGTTACCTGAGCTTTTGATTGGCAGTGTTACCTGATGCGTTCCTTTGCTGTTCTGTGTTCACTTTCAATGTGCAGCATGCTATTTTTGCACTTTTCATCACAGATGCTGTGTTTTGTGGCTTTATAGTAAGAGGCTAATGGAAGCTTTAAATGAAAAAAAAAATTTACTTAACAGGTCAAAAAAGATGATATTTCTAACTTGTCTTCAGTTGAGAATTCACTATGAAAATTTCCAAAGTCTGAAATGTATTTAGTGGATCATAAATGGTAAAGACTTTTATACAGTTTATACATTTCTTTTAAAGGTCAAGAAATGTCATAAGAAAAGACTGAAAGCACTTCATGTAAATCGTTCCTGGAACATATCCAACATATCCAGGTTTATATAGCCTCACTTTTATTTTTTTATTTTTTTTTAATTTTGTTTTGTAAAGAGCTGTAAGCAGCAGAGCCATTTTTCTGCACTTAAGAACAACAAGAATGTGGGGAAAGGGAGAAACCGGGGCAATGAAAAAGGACTTGGTGACACACATGAGTTTAATTTTATGTGCAATGCATATGCCTTCATGCTAAAGGGATTCCGTTCATCTTTGGCTAGAGACTACAAGATGATACCAACAAGTTGACAAGCTTGAGAATGTTATCAGGGATGACCAAACCATGTTTTGGTGCCTCCGAGGTTCACTGTAATATTGGGCAATTGAAAATAAAAGGTCTGGTGGTGTTTGAAACATTCATACTTGGAATCAAATCTGTAAGGCTGACACATTCATATGTGAGTTAGAGAGGAGGGGAAAATAGAGAGGGCAGCAACAGATTAACTTGTCAAGTGAAGTTAGTGGATTCCCCCCCCCCGCCTTTTTTCGTCTCTCTGACCCAGAGTTAATAGAAAATACTGTTTGTGTTAAGGCTTTTTCTTATTAACTGTTGTTAACGTATTTACTACTTAGAAGGCTCTGATATTAAAAATAAAATTTAACAGATGGCGAAGAACTTCCATGTGAGGAAACTTGTGCAGAGTGCCTCCATCAGTGCTGATACTATCAGCACAGCCAGCCCCTGTCTGCACCAGTTAACATGCTGGCTCACAGTCATGGATCTGGTCACGTCCCCCCAGTCTGGACAAGGGCCAGGCTGCTCTCTCGGATCCTAATGCACTCAGCATTTAAGCTCCCTGCTGCTCTGGCTGGCAGTGTGCTGCAGTGTCCCTTCCTTCTA
>NW_010164371.1:0-38225 GCF_000695765.1 Mesitornis unicolor | reverse complement strand
CCCTGGGTGCTGGGATTACTTTTTCCACCCTTGGCTCATGAAGTCTGAGCAATTCAGTATCAGTATCTTGGCTAGTAGCAGAAGTACATGTACAGGTTTAGGCAAAAATAATAAATTCCATGTATTTTTATTTTTTTTGTTGGCCTGATTTCTTATCTGGATGACCCTTCTGGTATTTAACTGTGCTGCCCATCTGAGGCTGCCTGTTTCCTGAGTGCATCCAGCCAGCAGCGGCAACACCTGGTTGGGCAGTTCTGCCATGATGCCGGTGTCCTTTCAGGAGCACTCTGAATGAAGATCATTTTAAAAACCTCAACTTCTGTCTCTGAAACTAATTTGAGAATGAATTCTACAGGTCTTCCACTTCTCTTTACACAGCAGAAGGTCTTAATCAAGAAGGCTGGATAGGTATTTGGGTTGTGGTAGGCAAATTAACTTGGAGCCTTGATTTTGAGATTTCAGAGCTTGAATAAGCACTTACCTTGCAGCCAAACCAAAGCATTCAGCAGCATCTGGGGAATCTCAAGTGTAGAAAGTGAACTACAAATTGTCTTCTAGATTATGGTTTTGTTTGATAGGGCACGAGAGAGGAAGGCAAGAAGGGAAGGATATGGGCTTATGAAAATAGGTCATTAAGGTTATTAGATCTTGTAATGTATGAGGGAATATCTATGCTTTTTACAAACTCAGGCTTTAGAAAAGCACAGGCCCCAGAATACTCTTCTCATCTTGAAAGCATGTGCATGTATAAAAATCTGGTTCTTCCTATAGTTGTCTGGAATTTTCTGTGAGAAAGCGAGTGAGCAGAGGAGAAGCAGATCAGGTTTTCTTCTCCATCCCTGTCCTTATACCAATACTTCTGACTGTCTATGCTTCTACTGATAAAGAATAATTTAGAGCTTGTAAGGGGTCTTTAGTTGCCTACCTTTGGATAGCTGCTTTGTAGTTGTAGCTTCATTTAATAAATAAAAGCAAAGCTTCACTAAGTGGGGTGTGATCATGCAGTATTCATGGAAAGTGATATAACTCTTATATTTACAAATATGCATCTGTTTTCTGCTCTCTAGTTTGAAAAATTATTTTATCAAGAGATTGCTTCTGTTTATAATCCCCAGAATACTCAAGCAGCCAGCTTCTTGCTTCCCTTACCATTTGCAGTGATATGGTATACAAATTATAGCTTTGCAGTTATGATTCCTGCTTTGAGTAGTCTGAAAAAATGTAACCTCATTAAATAATTGTGGTGGTGGTTTGTTTTGTTGTTGTTTTTTTTAAATACGTATTTGCAGCTGAGAGTTACAAGGAAGCCCAGATGGTAAAGATAAAAGAAGAACCAATGGAAGTTGACATTCATGATTCGCAGGCTTCAGTGTCACCCAGCCAACCCAGCCAAAATGTTGGCTACAGCACTTTATTAGGGCGAGACATCAGTGAACACATACAGAAGGCACCAGAAGGACGTGTAATCCCAGAAAGAAATCTATTCAGCCAAGATATATCAGTGAAAATGGCATCCGAGCTGCTCTTCCAGTTATCAGGTAAAAGCAGTGGAAATAGTCAATAGTAGAATTTAAAGAATGAAAAGAGATTGTGTATAACCATTAAGGTGCTATGAAAGTGTGAGATTGCTAAGGCTGAAAAATAATAGGAGTTGGCACCCTTCTACCCTCGTATTTGAAACACAAAAGCCTTGCCAAATGGTCCCCATAGTTAGCATATGCTTTAGAGCACTGTGACAGTCAGGTCAGGTTCACAGTATTTGAACTGAACTGGAAAAGCCAGAGTTCAACTCCTGTATTTTTGAAAGCTAATTAAATAATTTGTGACAACTGGTTGATCCAGGCCTTGGAGTATAGGGGAACATATAGATGGCAGTTACTGGCATCAGTGGTCAGTGGCTGCAGTATGCAATGCTCCTGGGGCTGCACTGTCCATTTCCCTTGACAAAGAAGGTGAACCTCAGCTATTACATAAAGGCAGTGATTTCAGCACTGTGTTTAATGAATGCTTGTATTGCACACTCTGCATGAAGCACTCACACTGAAATACAAAGCTGGAAAAATCTGTAGGCAGTTAGTTTAAATAAAGTCATGCCTATTCTCTAATCATGCTCTAACCATTTACTCTAAATTATTCTGGATTATACCGTTATCAGAAAGCGTTAAAATAGTTCTACTGAATAAAATCTGACAGAGAAAATATGATATATGCTAATCACAAAGAAAACCCATGTATGTTCCTTTGCAGAAAAGGTGAGCAAAGAGCACAACCACAATAAAGATAACGCCATCCAGACTACAACCAGGTAAGTACAGTCCAATTTTATCTGCAAAGCTGTAGTGTAAGTAGTGTTGTGTCCCTGCCCAGGGCAGGGGGGTTGGGCTAGATGGTCTGTAAGGTTCCTACAA
Organism: Mesitornis unicolor; assembly: GCF_000695765.1. NCBI lineage: Eukaryota > Metazoa > Chordata > Aves > Mesitornithiformes > Mesitornithidae > Mesitornis > Mesitornis unicolor. The sequence continues at coordinate 35,817 of NW_010164371.1, read as the reverse complement.
CCTAAACCATTCTATGATTTTAAATGGCATTGCTTCTTTCTGCCTTGTGATCTCAGATGTGTTTGTCTCTTGCAAATGTGACTTAATATTACAAGTGTAAGATATTTTAATGAGTAATGTAACTTATATCTGAAAAATTATACCTATAGATCTGATTGCTTAGAGTCCATGAGGCAAAAGGCCTTTGGACCAAAATGACGGTTCTCCTCTGATCAAATATTCACACATCATTGTAAGAATTTTTTTACTATTTTTTTTTCTACAAAAAATGAAACTTAAAATGAACTGCATAGTACATGCAGTGCTTGAGGGAAGAACAGGCTGACAGCTGGATTTTAAGACATGGACCAATGTAAGAAGAGGTGATTTTGATTCAGTCTTCTGTCAGACTTGGATTTCTTGAATAAAATTTCAGTTTAGTATTCTGCAGATTAATTTTTAAAAGTCAGACTGTAAAACAATGATAATGAAACATTTGTCCCATTAATAAAATAAATTGAATTATCCAGGAATTAAAAACATGAATCAATTACAGCATGTGCTGTTAAAGAAAAATGCAGTATTTTGGCTGGGAACAAGCCGGCGAGTTGTTTAAATATATATGAGCAGCAAAGTGAGGCATCCCTATGGGAAAATTCAAAGCTCTTGGATAATAAGTGGTAGCTAGAATTGTTAAAAAACTTAGGAGCCCATGGTGAGGAGTAGGTAGGAATTGGCTATCAAGTCTAAAACTTAAATCTTTGATACCTGCTCCAGCTCTCACCTAGCCTTGAGGGTAGGGGAACATTTCTTTCCTACCTGTAAGATCCCTGACAAGTGTGGATGGATTGGAGACTGAGCAGACTGAAGTGATGAGGAGTTCCTTCAAAGATAGATTAAGACCTTCTGTGCCTCTGCAGCCCCTTCTACAGGAATTCCCAGTGTGTTCAGTGCCTGCTAGCTAAGACAAGTTTGTCCAGACAGAAATGGAAGAGTGTTTCGGTTGCAGAAAATCTCTAAATTATATTGTTCTTAAATCCCTAGGCCTATTCCATTCATTCATGGTAACTGTAATAAGTAAATAATTTTTAATTAACTGACCAGCTCAGTAAATGTATGTTAGGGACTTTCTGATGTTACAAGTTGATAGATAATTAAATTGAGCATTTAACTTCTAGCTACTGTGAATGCTTTCCATATTTGCTAGTTTGGGAATTTGTGGGTGTTGCAGCCTGCATAGCTTTCCCATGACTTCTTAAAAAGTATAAGCCTGAGAGATACATATAGAGACTAATGTCCAACTACTCATTTACTATCCAGTGTACATTGTAGGGAGGGGGTGACAAATAGTCAGTTGAAAATAGTTTTCAGTGTCTCATGATGTTACCGGCTGAACTAATGTGAGAATCCAGAGCTACTTTTGGATCTATCAAAGATCATTCAAACTAGAAAGGCTGAGGACAGTTCAAAGATAACTTCCCCTTCTTCTCACTTCCAACTTGTAAGAGGGTGGCACAGTTGGCCGTTGTCACACCTACACTGAGTTTTACTGAGAGGTCCTGATAATGGCTGCTGCCCATCAGGGCATGAAATGCTGAGTACCCAGTTCAGTTCTTCTGGGTGCTTTTCTTGTCTTACCTATCTATCAACAGAAAAAGACACGAATGAGAAGTGCTTCTTAAGGGAAAGTGAGTCAGTCTACTAAATCCTTTGAGTTCAGATTTACTTGAAAGACCTTGCCAAAACCCACACCCACTCCACCCCTCCCCCAACAAAACCAAACAAACAGCTGGAAGTCCCTACTTGTAAGGTTATGATGCCTTCTCAAAACCAGAATGTGATGGAACAGCCAGTGAAGGATAGAGGCACTCAGGCTGCATTAAGAAAATGTGAGGTGTTGCAGTTTGGCTCACCAACCTACATCTATAGTAATGTCAGGAAGGCATTTGATCCACAGTTGTTATGTGAAGTTTGCTGATGGCTGCAGAGGTGAGGTCAGTGTTGTTCACCTGTGAGCAGTTGGGCAGGAGGGAGATTAAGCTGTGTCATTGGTGAGTCTTAAATCAGCAAAGCCCAGCAAGATGGGGTACACAAGCGCTTTCTGGTGTCTGATTTCATATTAACGTTTCTAACAGTCATCTATCTGTTGCTGTTCCTCTCGTGAGTATTCCTGGACTTTGCAACTATATACTTCCATATTACTTTGCTTAAGCAGCCGAAACTGGCAAGGATTCCTCACAGCTCAATGGCTGAGGGAGATGGTAGAGCCTGCCATCTGTGATATGAAGACAAAAAGTGGAGAAGCAAATGATCTGGAAGTGAGTACGCCAGTGTAAGGTGCCAAGTTTCTTTCATCTCAAGAACTGTGTAGCCGTAAAACTGTGCAGCCAGAAAAAAAAAATAAAATCCTAAAGCTTAGTCTTCATCAGAAGGGACTTTGCACGGTGATTGAGATAATTTTTTGTAGTTTCTTACTATGAAGGAGGAGCTCCTCCATACTTTGGGAATTGGAGGAGATATCTGCTGAAATAAAAATAATAATAGGGCCAACACTGAAGATACTTGGCTGCCATTCTAGAGGAAGGCAGAAAAGAGGTATCCAAGGATGGTCCTGTAATTCACCAGAGGCCAAAGATGGAGAGGGAAATTCTTGGGACATAACACAATGCCATAACACCATGCCGTCTTCAACAGCAACCTGCTCATGATAAATGACCTAGTCTGAAATAGATGAGCTCTGCATCATTCGTTTCACTTGGAACAAGCAATGAGCAGTGTCTCAGTGACTGAATCTAAGGCACTAAGCAGGCAGGCCAACATGGAAACTTGAATGGATTACAATATTTTGAAGAGTTACAACAGTAGTAAGACTTTTTTTTAATTGGTGTTTTGCTTTCAAATCATTATTGAACCAGTGAGAGAAATGTTGCAATAAATAATGCCATATTTTTATACAGCATCAGTCTGTTTTATATTATGTCAACCCTGAGTGTGAGTCTTCAAAAAAGTTAAGTTTTGCACATGTGGGCTGGAGCCATTTTGCTTTATCCTGACCATCTGTTTTCTTGAGTATTATGCATCGTTCAGCTATCTGCATACAGTGAACTGTTCAGGTTTGGGGCAGCTTCATGCCTTACCCTCCAGCACAGCCTAATGTTGTCTGTGTTTATGGTTATGTTCAAACTTTTGTAGAAACACAAAAGTACCGCATTAACTGTCATGTATGGTACAGCACACAATGAACAATGGCTAAAAAATTTAATGAGAAATAACGTGAATGCCAGAAGCACTACATGATCAAGCTAACTAATTATCAACAAGTTTCCTACAGGCAGAAGAGATCTGACCAAGAATACAAGTGACTCAGTGGAGAGCACCTTGTTCACTCTCTGCAGAAAGACCGTATGAGGGAAAATGTATGGAAATGCTGTTGTCTAGATTGACACCTTGTGTATCTAGACTGGTAGGGTCCACTTGGTTGGTGCTGCTGGCACAAACTGTCTGGGTCTGGACTACCTGCTGTGCAATGCTTCGTAAGACCTCATGCTACATTCCTTATCTTGAAAAGATTCTTGGATTTTGTTACTGAAGAAGAACAGGCTGCAGGAATGAGCTGGCCTCCTGTTCTGCAGTCTTAAAACAGCTACTATACCCCAGCCTGTTAAGTATTCTCAATATAAGAAAAATCAGATTTAATGCAATTCTCATTTTGCTTAGAAGAAATTGATACTTGGCATGCCGATAGAATACACAGTCTTAGAAAACAGTTTTCCAATAAAGACTATTATTTTCTGTTTTAAATTTTCTGATGTACCTATTACTGATGTCTGTCTGTACTCCAGACAAAGAATTCTTCTTTCTATTAAGATCTTTAATTGAGCAGAGAACAAAATACTTTGACAGAAATGCCAATTCACTGTTGAAATTGACTTTTTACTGCTTGTTAATTAAAAACAAAGCATGCTATACTTTTTGAAGTAAAGTAGCTAATTTTTGCACTTAAATTTGGGAAATAACCATTCAGGTGGCTTATATGAATTTTTTTCTGCTTTAAAAATAAAACTCATGGAGTTACTTTCATTCATGGATATGCCATGTCAAAAGAAATCTATTCAGTATCTTAACCTAAACTTTGAAAAGTTTTGTTTAAAAATAATGACTATATACCTCAGATTATGAAATAATAATATTCTCTAACTTTTCTGATTGCCTCTCCAGATAGGACAGTAGAATGTGCATTTTTGAAGCATTAATTTTAATGATTGATATATTATTGTGATGAGATGTCCTCCTCCCTTTTGGGAGGACTTCAGTTTTTGCTTTGAGGTGCAGTTTTACCAAAGCATGCCTCTTCTCCACACATTGCCTCCCAATCTGCATCTTTCAGCATGAATTCTGTAAATGAAACCAGGCATTTAACAAGATGGTATTTGTTATAATACTAAAATGTTAGGGTCAGAAATCGTATTTACTGTTAACTGCTGCTTTGTTTACAAAAAGACATCTTATTTTTCCTATAGCCCTTTCTTTTCTGAAGACACATTTAGACAATCACCGTTCACTTCCAACTCAAAAGATCTCTTGCCTAGTGAAACTACTCTTCATGGAAGGACGTCTGCACCAGGTCAGATACCTTTTTCTTTCATTATTTCCAGTTAATATATCTTTAAATTTTTTTCTTGCTGTAAACTCCATGACCTGACCAATGCACTTAAACTGTAGTTTGCTTTGTCAAAAGGCAACAATCTTTCCATCCAAGTAAGTGCTTATTATTAAGAAGAAAAAAGTTAAATATTACTGAAGCATTTCTATTAATAGTCCTTAAACTTCTATTTCTGTGAATGCTACAGATTAAACTCAACAGTGTTAACAGAGGGGTGTGTGTGGGGGTTGTGTGTGTCCCACGTGTAAAGGAATTTTATTGATGTCTGATTACTGTCTGCTATTCTCCATTACTCCGTGTTACTGTCCATTTTCAACTCTGCCTACGGGTGAAAAGTTTGAATGACTGAGTTTGACAATACAATTTTCCTGCCTTTAACTGTAATTTAGAAACATTTTTTGAAAGATGTGTAGTTCTTAAAATTTTTAAGAGTTCAGAAAGAGTTCAGAATCTATGGGTACATTCCCACTGACCTTCTGAACTAGTTGACAGACGTTTTATGCCCAGATGTAGCTTGGGTGATATTCTGCATTAAAATGGAAAATACAGGCAGGTAACAATGGTATTCAAGGTGGCACTGAACACATGCAAAAACTTGATATGTGCCTTTACTGTCCTATTGCAAAATAACTCATTTGCTAGTGCACTGCTGTCTGGTCTTAAATTAATAGCTCATAGGTTCTAAAGGTCAGTAATTACAGAGTCATGCGTAGTGGTGGTTATTCACCTTTTCTTAGCAATCAATAAAGTTTTGGGCATGTTACTGCTAATTTTCAGCTATAGACTGCCATTTAATTTACAATTTAACAGACCCTTCATTTTTTTAAATGCTTGAATAGTCACTTGACAGCTTGTGAAGTGGCAGATGAGGTTGAGCTAGATGTTGTCTAAGGGTAAATATGCATGGGAGGAAGAAGAAGAAAATTTGTAGCGTAAGGACAAGGGTCTTCAGGCTAGCCTCAGCCACACTTTTGCAAGGGAGTAGTGGATTTTGTAACTTGGGGTACAGAGAACCAGATCAGATGCGGTACTTTTAAGTATTAAAATGTAAACCAGGTTATCACTTCAATCCTGGCTTTTGACTTTGGCATAACATGGAATATTCATATACCAGATGAAAGATGAGAGCTCTTGAACTCCTCAGGCAGTGCTCGATACCTCAGAGGACATGGCCTCTAGCATCAATACTCTTACATCATACTGAGATGAATGTATAAGAATTTTAATTCTCTGTAACACTTCATTTTAAGTGAGGTCACTAAAACTGCAGATGGGTTTTGGTAAAATGTTTAATCTTCTGCTTAAAAAGTGTAAAGTATCTAGTTAGTTAGGACATCCTGGAGTGTTAGAATGGCTTCTGAGGAACTCAGTTTTGTATGTTTATGCTGCCCTATATTCTACCATATAGAATATAAGTATTACCTTGATAGGTCTGTGTATTATAATACATATTGCTCTGTGATGATAAGACTCTGATATGTAATACCAGCATGTATACTGAAAATAAAAAATGCCAGTTTCTGCGTCATTTTTATTTCTGAACAACCCAGTCACTCCAAGTACATTGGATTTTTCTCAGCTTCATAATAAATTCTTGGACCTGGAGTACAACTTCACAGTAGCACCAGGAATGTGATTTAAATTTTTAATCTAGTACAAATGTGATATTCATGTAAAAGAACTGCAGAATACCCACAGGTAGATTTCCTACTAGTTTCAGCCTTGCAAGAAGAAATAGTCTATATAGCGCTATGGATAGCTCAGAAGAAACTTTATCCCTGCAGGGACTAGCATAAAGGAACAGGAACAAACTGTGAAGGCCAACAGGATGTAACAAAGTATTGTAGAAATGTGTATGTGGTGTCCTATGGATAAATGGTGTGTATGCCTTCACTTGAGATTTGTTTTGGGTTACTTCATTACTGAAATAGGATAGTAAGAAGTAGAGAAGAACAGTATAAGAAAATGACAGGAAATTCCTGGTCCAGTGTCACGTTCAGGTCATCAACTAAAATCCAAGCAGATTAACTGCTAATGGCCAAGAGTGTTAATTAAGCAGTGCCTATATCAAAAACTGTGACTCTGTGCTACTGTCACCACAGCTAGCAGAGGCTGATGGACAAGCGTGCAGTCTGAGCTGCCGCTCTGTGCTGGCTCTCTGTGACCAGGCTTAACTCAGGCAGGCAAAGGGGCACGGGGAAGCCTTTGCTGCCAGTTGGTCTGGTGGCCTTGGTGGAACCCCATGTCCTTTCCAAGGGGCGCTAATACAGGCGGTTGTATCCCCAGACTCCTGCCAACTTTCTGTCTGCAGACTTCTTGGCACCCTCGCTGCAGAGGAATTGGGAAAAGTGACAGGAACATAGGACAGTAAGATATCTCATGTGTCAAAATAAATTATTTTCCATAATAGGTAACAACATTATGCAATACCATTCATTAATTTATCGAGATCCATCTTAAACTTGTTGTCCTTATTATTTGTTCGAGGATGCTTTCAGAAGCTCACCCCTTTGAAGGGCTGGGACCACTCTCTTTTCAGCCTGAATTTATTCACAGCAAGTTCTACTTTTGTTGTTTGACCAATGCTGTCTTTCAACTTTGATAATTCTTCTTCCTTGTGATGTTCACCATCTGATGTGCCATCTTACATCCCCCTAATCCTGTCTTCATTTTGGAAAAGTAAGCCAGCCAATGTCTTTTAATCTCTTAGCACAACAGGTTTTCCATTTCCTGGCAGATACCATAGGCTTTTTCTGCTTCTGTTTAGGGAAATTAATTTCTGCAAATATGAGTAGTTGGAACTATATTTGCTATTTTACAGGAGGTCTTACCAATTACGTTTTCAGTGGCATGCAATCTTCTATATGTATATTGGAAATGCTCCTCCTGATTTATCAGTCTTTATATCCACAGCATGCTGATGACTCTCAATTCATTTGCTAATCAAATAGTGACTTTTTTTTTCTTTTCCATTACAATTTCAGCTAATGATTTCAGCATGCAACAGAAATTCTTGTTCCTACTTTCTAGGCATATGATCTTGTAATTTGAATGGTTTCATTTGTTACTCTAGCTCTTAAGATTACTTCTTTAGTGCTCTGAAATTTCTGCATATTTATGATATTGCGTTCATTAATGCAGTGGTGGGTGGTTTTTGTGTTGACGCTCTTAGAGGATTTTTAAGTTCAGTTGTTCCATAGTTCAGTCCTTGAGGCTGCAGCTTAGTGGCCTTTTCAGCGTAAACTACTTCACTTCCCTTCATAGCCAAATTGCAAGATCAGGTATTTAAGAGGAAAAGCACTCTTTTTAGGGCATTGAGTACATAAGATCCCCAAGGAGTATGAAATAATTAGGAAAGACCTATTAAAAGATGTCTCAGAGCAATGCAGTGATCAGGGCATTTACTGGAGTAAAAAAGCCCTAAATAAATAGTGATGGATTTGGCCTGAAATAAAAGTGAAGTAATCCTGATCAGCAGCTTTATCACAGGCAGGACAAATGATTCTCACGCAGCAGCTGTTAAGTCTGGTGCCCAAGGAAATGACAAATAAACCTCCAAAAGCTCTCAGAAGAGGACTTAACAGTCCCACAGAAGTCATAGTAAGTTCCTGATAATCAGTGGTGAATTCTTAATATTCTGAGGAGGGAAGAAAGTAGTTTCCTATAGTACATCCTGTAGTATATCCAAGTATTGCATAGATTTGGGAAGCTACTTCCCTTCCTTTTTAGGGTTTTTTGTACATTAATAGCAATACAAAGTTAATTGTAGTTATATTAGGCTTTTCTGTATTACTGTTACTGTGCAAATAAGCTCATTTTTACTCAAAAATGGAATTAAAAGAAAATAGTCCACATAAATCAAACACATTTAACTCAAAAATTACTGCAGTATAAAAGTCATATATAACACAAAGCAATATCCAAAACAATTCAGTAATTTCATCTCTCCCCAATAAGAATAGTAAAATGACCTATTTTGGCCTAGCAAAAAGTAGGGAGAAGAAATTAAAATTTTCATTTTGGTCGCTTTAAAAGGGCATTTTTATCTCCTGTTTTACAAGACTCTGACCAAATAGTTTAGTCGTATGTCAGACTATATAGTTCAGTCCAGATCTCTAGATAAATTAAAGGCTTGATCTTATGCTGGTGTTCTAGACCCTTAGCCAATCTTTAATGTGTTTTAATAGTATTCCACTATCTCAGTGACTCATTCTGTAAAGCAAACCAGCCTTCATGAAATCCAGATGAGTGATATTCACTATTCCTTTTCCAGTCAGTCCGTTAATATTGGCGAAGACCTGCAGCCATGGGGTTTTGGGAGTATTTTTTCTCCATGTATATCTGTGTGTAGTATAATAATATTTCATTATTTTCTCTCCTATTCACCCAGGACCTGGTATTCTCCTTCATTTACACTGACAGTGCCAAATATTGAAAGAATCTAATCTGTAGACGATTAAATTAAAAAGTTAAGAAAAAAAAAAATCCATCTTTTTGTGAAAAATTACTGCTTCTTGCAAATCTATAATTTTGGTTGTAGCAAGTGAATTCTGCATGGCTAAAATAGACTTTTGAAACAGGAGGATGCAGGTTTTGAGGAGTTGTAGTCCATGAATAGCTCTGGATTTTTTAATTTTGTCCATTGGTGCCAGAGCTAAATTTACCGCTGTTATTTATTTCAATGAAATAAAGCTCATAAATTTATCTTCTGTCATCAAGTACCTTTTGGAAAATGCCTCAGAGCCTCTTCTGTCACTGCATCTCCACACTCTTTACTAACCTGTAAGATGACAGATACATGACAGTGCAATAATTTTGGATTTAGGTACTGCCAGTTTTATTTTTATTGATTATGTGTAACTAGTGGCATTATCCCATATTAATGTTTCTTGAACTAAGGTAATATGTGTAATAAAGGCTCCCATATATTTGGAACTACAGAACTATTCAGTAGATGTTTCTCCTGTTACTGTTCATACTGACACCCTCCTTCTGCTTTTCTCAAAAGAAGTAATTCCACTGTAACTTTATTATACTTAATGGGGAAAATCTCCCTGCTCCCTGGACCACATCTTTTCACATTCTCCAGTGCAGTAGCACTAACGTTTTTGTGGCCACGTTGTAAGCAAGGTTGGGGGACGTAGTGAACTATTTTTTTTTTCCTAACTGTTTGTGGGAATGTTGAGATGTGAGCAGGGTGAAGGCAAGGCTCTGTCTTTCACCCATGTGAAATTTCGCTATTTGCATGAGATTGATGTGGCTGTGGCTGCACTTATCTTGTTTGCTTTCTTCTGTGACTGTAGTTAAAAAATACCTCCTGAGAGTTTAGAGTTTTAACTTGAATGAGAAAGATAACCAAGCTGTTCATGTTGCACAGAATCCACACTCTTTAGTATGAAGTATTTTGCATGTGTCTTCCTTCCTAATACCTTTTTAAAGACTCTTTCAGGTTAATATAGCTCTTGATGTAAATTTTCATATGTGGCTTAAAGCATCTGGAAAGTAGATAGTAAGAGCTCTTTTGGTCCAACCTGCTGATGTGTTCATTCATATATAGTATTTTCTGGCAGTATTTGTGCCATGGTTCTGGTCTCCTGTGCTCTGCAGCGCACTGATCTTCTGTGGCCATCTACAGAAACTAGCACTGAATTTTGGGTCATCACTAGGTTAGTTAAGAAAGTCAGGACTTCAATAAATTGAATGTAAGGTTAGAGTGAATCCAACTATTGTTTCCATTTCTTCACAAGTTGTCAGTGACAGTTTTCCTCCTTGGTCTCTTTTAGCCTGCTGCCAGACCTCCTAATTTTAACTTATCTTACATTGTCCCCAAGACCACTGTAACAGCGCTGCAGAAATGAAGGGAGACCTTGAGGGCTTGATTTCTGCGTAAGGGGACTGTTGGCACTTAGGTCACCCTGGAAAATGTCCTTAGGCCTTAAGAGACTGTGAAATGCACAAGCCATGATGATTTCTGCTGAAGTGATCAGTGATGAAATGTTGCCGTTTAAATTGCCCTTGTGTAGCTTCCCAGCTATGCACCCATGGAGTTAATTAGAACAGTTCACACCTTCATAAGGTGGTTGTTTGCTTACATCTGCCAAAAAGCCTCTAAATTCACACTGTGGGTGATCCTCTGTTTCCTTTAGGAAGGCTTTCTTCACAGTTCTAAGTGCTAGAATTTGTAAAGGAAAACCAGGGTTTAAGAGCACAATTACAAGCAATTGATTTCTAATTCATTCATGACAGCAGAACCTGTGGATTACTATTCTTGAGAGAATCGCAGAATGGTGGAGGTAGGAAGTCTAACTGGAGTTCCATCCCTTGCTCAGAGCAAGGTCAGCTTGTTGCTCAAGACTGTATCCAGTCAGGTTTTGAATGTCTCCAGGGATGGAGGCTCAATGGGCAACCTGTGCCAGTGTTTGACCATGCTCACAGTAAAAAAGTGTTTTCTTATGTTTAAATGGAATTTTCTGCATTTTATTTTGTGCCCTTGCCTCCTCTTCACTGTGTATCACTGAGAAGAGCTTGGCTTCATCTTCTTATTCCCCCATCAGGTATTTCTGTTGGTTGGAAAGATCCCTTCTCCTCTCCAGGTTGAACAGTCCCAGCTCTCTCAGGCTTTCCTTTGTGTGACAGATGCTGCAATCCCTTAATCATATTTGCTGGCCTTCAGACTTCTTTGAAAGTCTGAAAGAATATTTCAAGATCCTGGCAGTGGTTTCTGTCCCTGTGGTGGAACAGCAATCTTTATTGGCAATATAGTTGCAGAGGGAGCGCACATGCACGTGAATTGACCTATATAGTGCATTTCCCCCCTGCTTTATCCCATTATTAGTGCTTATGGTCATTTAATTTGCTTTCAGTTTTGGTCTGAGTTATGAGCTCTGTCCACCCAGGGCATTAGATATCCCCATCAGTTTCTTGATGACGAGAGTGCCTGACCCGTGTTGGCTTCCTGGCAGAGTGAAGTCTAGAGTGGCACTTAATTCACTACACAAGGCATACTCCATCAGGCACTTGTTCCTGTTGTCCATTTCTATCTCAGTATTTTAGTGAAATGTGCTGTTGAAAGTGTTGCTGTAGGTAGATGCCGCACTGCTGTCATCGGTGCCTGCCAAACACCGTGGTAGGTACTCACTAAGCCTTGCAAAGTCTGGCTCTCTTGGTCCTCAAAAGCACTCTTTTAATTTTATTCCTCTTCTGGTACCTGTCTGGGGTAAGATTCAACCAGCTACCCTCCTTTTTGTGTATGTGTGTGCATGTGTATGTTCATGTAAAAATCCATGCAGACGCATGAAAAAGAGCACTGGAGAGATCCCTCTGGCAAATCCAACCTGTGTGGCAGCTTCGTAGATGGTAGGAAAATATTTGTGACAGAGCGGCAGATTGATTTGAGTAACTGATTTTGGTTCTTTATCTCCAGCAGGCATTTTACTGTGATTCTTCACACAAAAGACTGCCTTTGGGTACACGTTGACTGGTGTACACGCTCTCTTTTCACTCTCTAGAAGGCTAGAGACTGTCAGCCATCGTAGTTGCTCTCTGAAGTCTGATAGCAGGAGACAGATAACTGGCAAGTTGTGGAAAGTAATTCTAGGAAAGTGAGATTGTTGGACTGCTATAGAAGTGGGCTGCGCTTGGCATAGCTCTCCAAAGCAAGACAGATTTTGCAGAATTTGTTCAACATAATTCAGTGCTAAACTGTGTGACAGTGGTTCTGGCTCTAGCATGTTTTTTAATCTATCGCATCTTGTCTTCAGATTCCCAAGATCATCTGCCCGAGTGCAGCTGCCTCTTGCTATGCCCCCAGCTGCCTTGACAACCAGTCATCAAGCAGAGGGTTCCAAATTTCTGTTTTCACTTAATGGAATCATAACCAACTCGTCTGCAACTCATTAGAGCATTACGTTTCCCTTGCAGCTTTTTCTGCGTCTGCTGCCTAAACAGGTTTGCGTCTCATGCATGTGTGTTGCAGATCTGTGGTGTGGTACTGGTGACTATGTCCTGAGCAGCCGTTGGAGTCTTCTTAACAGCATCCCTGGCAGAACTGAAAATGTTGTTATGCAGAACACAGCATTTCAAATCATCAAATTACCTCTTGCTCAAGCATGCACAGTGTGTTCTTTGGCTAAAATAGGACAAGCGAAGTGTGTAACATCTGCATATGTGTACATGTTTTAATTTTTCTCAACAATCAGTATTCATTGGCCATCCATACAGCTACTAAGGGGAATGCGATCAGATCCTTCTGAGGAACACAGGAACCTCCTCGTGAATTGGGCAGTCCCTCTCTCAGTACAACATATGCTAAATAGTAGGACTTTGCATGAGTTGTTATGGGCATACAGAGCTCACTTCTTTTCCTTGTGAAGACACTGCACTAATTATTTTGCCAATTATTTGCAAGACCTTCAAGATGAAAGATGTTAATTAAAAGAGACAAAGATAGAGAGATATACAATCAGATCCATGTCTAATGGCTGTCTCAAAAGGTGCTTGACATCTATCTCAATTTTTGTGATCCTTGTTTTATTATAGGCTACCTTCATATAGGGTAACTTTTTTCCCTCTCATACTGTGCAGTCTTCCCATACAGGTATAAATATGTATTTTTATTTCATTTCCCTTTTATGTGTTATGTTCCTCCTAAAGCAGGATCAGCCTCATAGTAAAAGACAGAAGAACAAAGTAATTTCACTCAAAACAAATACCTTCTGGTTTCATCCCAAACTAGACCCCATTCATTAAACCTAGCAAACCAGAAGCTGTTAAGAAATATCTCCAACATCAAATCCAAAGCAAAATGGCCAAAGGTAACTGTTAGATCCCACATGGAAAAATACAACTTGGCAATTGGGGTTTTTACCCTTTCAAGCAGGGCAGATTTGGGATCTATTCTATTTTTTTAATGTGTTTTCTGAGTCTCTAAGAACTATTCAACAGCAAGTATTTTTTTAAAAAAGTAAAGTAATTGTTGCTATCAATATTTTTAAATAAATATGTAACACAAGTGGAGGTCAAAATTGAGAAGGGATTCCCAAGCAGCTACACTCATCTGAAGTACAGAATGAGAAATGTAGGATTTTGCCTACCTTGTCTTCTGGAGCCAAGCGAATTCAGAATAACACAAGGCTGCCCAGCAAGTTCCTGGGACCCATGTTTTGATGCAGGTGACAGAAGGCAACTTAGTGAAGAATGGCCACGGAGTGATGGAATGTGGTTTTGGGAAAAGGAAGAAGGGAAAACAGCAAAATAACAGCAGTTGGCTTCAGGAAGAACAACTGTAACAACCTCAGAGATTTGTATGGAAAGAAGCCTAACAATAGTTGTTGCCAGGTCCTTAAGGAAAGTTGACCTCTTAAGTTGAGTGAGGCTTTTGGTGCTGCCTTCCACAACCTGCTCACAGTAAGCGGGGAAACCTAGGGTAGGTGAAACTATAATTAAGTGGGTGACTGTACCTGTCAAACGGCAGGGACCAAGTGTGGTTCTGCAAGGGTCTGTTTTGACTCTGGTACTATTCAGTCCTGTCATTAATGCCATGGATGATGGAAGAGAAAGCGTGTTTATTAAATGTCCTGGTCATGCCATGCATGGAGGTACATGAGCACTTCTGACAACAGAATTAGAGTTCAGTCTTATCTTGAGGACTTGAAGAAACAGTCTGGAAAATAGTAGCCAGTTCAGTGAGGACAAGATTCTGTGCCTGGGGGAATGATGAGTGCCTCAAAGAAAGAGAAGGGATGAATGCCCAGGCAGTGCAATTTAAGGGCAGGATCTGGATTAGTCTTGGTCAGGCACTGTGTAGAGCTGGCATTGTAGGCATTGCAGAAAAGGTAGATCTCATCTCGCTGAGATGTCAGGAATGTTGTCTGCAAGGCACATGTGGTAATTCTGCTCTTCAGCTGAAGCCCTGAATCCAATTTTGGGCTCTGTAATCCAAGTATAATGTGGAGGACAGTGGTGATCAGAGGTTTAGAAAACATAAGCCATGCATAAAGGTTGAAGGATTTGTGTTTATTTAGTCTGGAGAAGAAAAACGGGGAGACTTGATAATGGTATTCAAATATGTAAAATGACAGCTTTGAGAGAAAAATAATAAACCTTGCCTGGGTTCATGTGAGCAGAATAAGAAATAGCAGGCTTAAATGACAGCAGTGGAATTTTAGTTGGTTAGACACCAACTAAAACTTTGTTGCAGTGGGGTGGTTTTGCACTGGAACAGTCACAGGAGGCTGTTGGAATCTCTCTCACGGGAGGGTTTTTTAAAAAATATGTTAGACAAGCACCTGTCGGCTGAGGGGTATGTGTTGTGTTGTGTTGTGGTGTGCATATGAGGCTGCTGTGCCTCTGGGCGAGGGAAAGACAAGATGGCCTCCTGAGGTCCCTTCCAGCAATAATTCTGTGATATAAATTCAGTAGCAAAGCTATAATGGCAATTAAATAACCTCTTGAAAGAGACTTGATGGATGAGGCTTTTGGTTTACAAATACTCAGCATGCTGTGTTTTAGACTCTGCATCTTATTCAAGCCCATCTATAGTCTCATATCCTCTTTTGTCTTTCTTAATATTGGAACATTTTGTAAAAGTGAACATCATCATTGAGTCAGACTGTTTCCTGAATATGAAACTTTTCCAAATACAAGCTCAACATTAAAGAGAAAGACAGGATTTTAAATGACTTTTTTTCACTCTGCAAAAGGAATTGGAACACATCATTCCTGACATTTCTTTTTAGAGTTACCTTGGGACTTCCCAGTCCTCACCTAGCTGATCTTGTACAAGGTTGTCTTCTGTGACATTTGTCTGCCTAAGTGTAAATTAAATGCAGAATTCATCAGACTATTTGGACAGCTATATATAAACAAAAAATAACCTAAGCAAAGCTGAGGAGAAAATGTTTTTCTTCTATGGCATGATTTCAGTGTACAGATTTGCCCTACTGGTTCCTGGGTGTTTTAATTGAGTTTGGGGCAGTTGTGGTTCTGCCTAGTGCCCTGCAAACGCATCTGAGCAGAGGGCGGGTGGGAGAGCAGTGCAGAAGGAAGGAGAGGCTGGTTTGCAGGTAGATGCATGTGCTTGCGATAAGGGAGAGAGTGAGGGGAGAAGTAAATCTCTTAGAGAGAGTTAAGGGCTTCAGGGAAATGGCAGATTCACTGCTTATCACTTGGGGAATCTGCAGTAAAAGCAGTAAGAACATTTTCTTTTACAGCAGCAGCCACATACTGTGAAGGGTGGTACCTCTCCCTGGCAGCTTGTGAAACCTGGAAAGGTGGCTCTGGCCGAATGCTCGCAGTTGCTTTCGTCTCATTTTGAATCTTTAATGCTAATTCAGTCAGCTCGGGAACTGGGACTCAGGCTGCATTTGGGGCTTTGTTTTGCTTTTCCTCAGCGAGGTTTCTGGTCACTGGCTTTATAGTTTCTCTAGTACAGCAGCTTTTGGTCCACTAGTAAGGATGCAAAAGGCTGAAAAGAAAAATGTAGTCGAAAGGCCTGTTTGTCTTTATTTGTATTTGATTTTTGGATGGGAGTACTAGTGTTAGCCCTAGGTGTGTTACTACTTTCTCTCTATGAAAGAAAAGCCCCTATTTCAGGTGTAGAAAATAGCACAGTGACAAAAACAAAAGAAAGAAAAGAAAATCTGTACATACACTATAGTGGTCCTCAATGTGCACAACTACCTCCAAGTGATTTTTTAAAAGGGTTTATTAGGGTGCATGTCTTAAACAGAATTGTAGGAGAGAAATTAAAAGGACAGAAACCTATTAGAATTATGAAAATTAATTAATTGTGGATTAAAAATAACAATAGGAGCAAATTATACTTTCATAAAGTCATATGAACTCAATGTAGCACCCAAAATAAATGTTACAAGCACTGTAAATGGATGAGCTAAATGTGAGGGCCGCTTGCTTGGAAGTGAATTAAAGAGAGGGCTTATGTAAATTGACTAAAGCAGATCTTGCAGTTATCCTGAAAATATTTTCAGAGGGATATTCTATCATTATGTTGAAATATTGCATGTTATCAGGTGTTCTCTGACAACAGATGCAGAATTTAACTTTTATTTACAATAGCTGTTATTTATAAATAAGCAAGAAAGTAAAGTTACGATGATGGAGCTCTCTGCTACTGAAAGGAATGGTTATTCTCTTGGTCAGCAGTGATCAGGTAAGCTTTTAAAAAGATATTTTAGGGACGGTATTTGTTGGTGCTTCGTATCCCTTTCTGGCAATGTCTCAACTCCCTCAGTGAAACCCATAAACCACTTTCCATCTGGACCATATTGCATTCCTTCAGTTTGGTTTCACGACTGTAGATGATCTTCACTGTGATAATTGGGAACAGTTGAGGAACTCCTGAGCCTGTGCTGTGAGCTAGGGGGGCTCTTCCATCACTACATCTTTTTGGTCAGTAAATTCACAGCTCAGGGCCTTACTTTGCATTTGTCATTAATTTTACATTATTCTGGTTTTTGTTACTGTGTAAGGAGTGAAGTTACCACCCAGACAATCCTGCTTATGCTAAAGCAGTGCAGTGGATGAATAGTGGGGGGAATAGAGGGTATTGTCCAGTGTTATCCTCAGCTTGATGTCATAGTGTATGTGGTGTAATAATAATCTTCAAGAAATGACTGCAACATTATGGCAGCTTTAGGGTTCATTACAAATCTGCAACTCCAGGCACCTTGCACAGAATTTACAAACATAGACTGGTTTAAGTTTTGAACTGGGGAACTTCTCTCTTTTGTTGTTTCTTATGCTTTGAGTTTAATACAGACAGTAAAAGCAAATCTCAAAGCTTTATAGTGCAGATGAAGGTTATCATAAGCCTCACTGTTTATTCAGAAGTCTTCTGTTGTGTAAGTGAAGTTAAAATAGCGGTTACATTTGAAGTAAAGGTAGAAGGTGGGGAGTGGCCTTGCATTTTGAAGTCAGTGTGTCCCTATCTTGTCTTTGCCTTGAATCACATTTTGGTTTTCTCGTCCTGCTTCGGACTGTCTGTTTTTGAGCAATGGGCCCAGTCTTAGCAGTGAAGTGGGCTTTGCTGTTTTCCCATGTTCCTCAATAGAGATGTCTTTAAAGTTTGTATTTTATTTGTTATTACTCTTTTCACAAACCTTGACATCTTTATCACTTCTCAGTGACTTTTTCGTGTGTTGTTGCCTATCATTGTGCATTTGGAATACTTCCGTGCACAATATTAATGTTCCTTTTTGTGGTCATGCAAGCTGTTTATTGTAATATTTCCAACTTTCTTCACTGATGTTTTTAGAAAAAACAACTTAAGCACCATGCTACAGATACATAAAATCACTTGGGTTCTATTTTCTCCCATATCATGGATTTTAAATTATCATAACATTACTGCCCTTTTACCATACTCCATAGTAAAGTTAGACATCTGCAAAAGCATTTGAGAAAAAATAACAGCATGTAACTTATTTTGTAAAGTTTATTTCACAATGAAACTTTCTCTGCTCCCTTTGTGCAGTTGTTCTGTCTTTCAGACTGATTATGTGCGATTTTTCAGGACTTACGCAACAAAAAGTGCACATCCCCTCACAAGTGGAACTAGGCTTCTTTTATTTGAGCAATCATTTCTGTGTTAGTTTTTCTTTGTTATTATTACAGTATTATTAAATCCCGCTGAATAACTTCTCATAGGTGACGCACATGACTGACAGCAGGGCTGCATAGGCCCTTCCTTTGTCCATGCTTTGAAGGCGTTAGCTGGGGCACAGGGCTCTGCCACCAGCATTGGGTGACTCCAGGCTGATGCAAGCTCACCCCTGGCCAGCCCAGACACACAAAAGGGACCTGGGCTCTTCTGAACAGACACCCCTGAACTGGTATTACAGGGGACAGCACTGACTGCTTTTGATAGCTCTTAAAAGGCATTAAAAACCCACCACAAAGGAGTGAGGCAAAACAGCTTGGAATTTCAGCTGAAGCTTGAGTTAAAAAAAAAAAAGCATACTTCTCTACTTTTTTTTATTTCTGTGGGGAATATAGAAAATTTTTATGCCAAAAAAGAAGTTGCTTATCTCTAGCTAAGTAAAAGATATATCCTAAAATAAGACTAGACAGGTTGCTCTGGTGCTGGTGGTGACAAATGCAGGACCACTCAGGATCACAGATACCTTCAATAAGTCACCAGACATATCTTAGTCGGGAACTACAGTATCTGGAAGGATTCCACCATTTATTTTAACTGACTTAGTAGAAATAAGAATTCTGGTGTTACAAATAAAACCTTTGTGAAACCAAGTTGGGAAGGGAGTGAGATATATAGTATTTGGAGCACTGCAAATGATACAGTCAATATATTTTTGAGCTTGTGAGCCCTTTGCAGGAGTTCAGCAAACAAGCTTGCAGCTGAGCCTTAATTACATATTTCACAAAAGGAGTTCTCAATTTTTAAATACACTGTGCTTGCCAGAGGTGACAGATGAACATGTAAGTGGAAGGCTCCAAAGCAATAAAATGCATCTTTGATGATGGGAACACTGCAGAAAGTAGAAAGACATAATAACATAGATGAATGCAGGCAGAAGAAGGGAAGAAAGTTTCTCTGACCAAATAAATATTTTTAAAGCAGTGTTTGCATGATTGCCTGACCTGAATACCTTGTTTCTGAATAAATAATTTCTGGAACTTTTTGTCTTTTAGATGGAACAAAATAGAAATAACCTTATAAATTGGACAAGCTTTTCTGGCATTTGTGTAGAGCTGCATACAGTATATCTACCTCTTGGGTAAATGTGGGGTACTTGGAAGATCGCAGAGGCTAGCAGCCTAGACAGGCTAGCAGCAAGCCACTCCAGGCCGGCAGTAACCAAGTTATCTGATGACTGTGTAAGCCATCGAGTCTTCCAGAGCAAAGTGAGGTGCCTTGGTGTGGGACATCTGCACTGTCGGTAGCGTTCCCTCTCTTCCCAGGAGCTCATATAAACCTGGTTACCTTGTCCAGCACTGTTTCTCAGTTTATTCGTTTTCTGGTTTGGTGGAGTTTTTTAGAAGCTTTCTCCCATGGGAGCTTCCTTCTGCATCTCGTATTCTTCACACCAGGTTTTATTCCCTGGAGTATGAGGGAGGAGGTGTTGCACACCTCCTTTCCTCTTTTTCTGTATTCGCTATCATCTACCTTTTCCCAATTCACCTCCTGTTCTGAGTTTGCCCGTCTCTCCCTCTCAGCCTCACCCTGGGTGCCTATTCTGTCACCAGATCCCTGGACATCTAACTTGCTTTTTTCATCACATTTGGCTTGCAAGCAGGATTGATTGAAAATACTCCATTCACCACTTTCTGTTTCCTCCCTTCACAGGATTTCTGTGCACTTAATTTTCAAAATTACTTACCTGATTTCTTCACCATCTGTGTGGTGTCAAACTGTCTGAATAACACAAAGTATAAATATGATTCGCACTTCCAGAAGAACAGAGCGATAATAAACGTTGACCTTCCTTGTTAGGACTTATCAGCACCTTTCCCTTCCACCTCTTTAGGGAATACATATGGCAAAGGACAATCTATTTAATTTTTATCTGTAGGCTTCCATGTGACCATAAGGATCTGCCCTTGTGGATTTTGTTGTTTCCAAGGTCTGTGGAGGTGTGAAGATGAAACAGAGAAGCAGCTGTTTAAGTGAATTATAGGATGTGAAAGCAGACAGTAAACCAGCAAAAGTTATAAATATGAATTTATCTTCTTTGAATGACACTTCACAATACTTTTTGTTTGTTTCCTTAGCTTTATCTTTTTCTGTTAAAAAGTGGTTTCATTCTTTCAGTTACTAGTATAAAGCTAGGCATGGCATTGAACAACAGATTAAAATATAATGCAGTATAAAACACTGTGAAGCAGCAATTGAAAAATACATAAGCTAAGTAAAAGAAAATAAGTAATCAAAGTCCCACACATCAGATCCCAAAGCCATTCCCTGAGGAACTTTTGTGTGTGACAGCTACTGGCAGTCACAAGGCTGATTCAGTGGCTCTAGACAGTTGTGTATTCAAGTCACACTTTGTCATCCTCTTCAGTTACAGCTTCAACCAGATATGGTATCCTCTCTCAGCATTTCTTGACAAAAGTCAGAGTAAAGGCTTTTCACAAGGGGTGGTTAATGCACTTTTCATATCGATATTGCCAGTTTGATGACAAGGAAAAGAAATTAGTTACTAAGTATGAAATCTGAAAATATATACATGTTCAGAATTACATCTAACAGCTTAGGAAAGGGGTAAACAGTGACTCTCTCAAGCCACTGGGCTTTGCTTGCCAGAAATTAATCTATTTGGAGGGGCAAGAGGAGGGATGGAACAATGTTTCTGTAGTTGATATCCACCTTATCCTCACCTCAGGGAAAATTCAGATGGTGGCAGCCCTGGCAGTATCTAACCCCATCTTGGATGATCAGCTTTATACAGCTACTCATTATGAAGTTGACTTGGGGTTAGTAGGAAAATGATACCAGGTGACACAGAAGGGCAGAAAAGGGTATCCATAAAGATGTATTTCACTGAGTTTCATTCAGAATTAAGTTTTACCTTAAGATTTATTTTTTTTAGCTCTTGAAACTTCTGTGCGAAATTATGTCAAAATAATTTTATTACTAGCCAGTAATTTAGTAATTTTTAGTAATAGTATCACTAGCTAGTCTTAGTCTTTATGTTACTTTTTAATGTTGTACTGGAGATCTTGGAAACCTTCTGTTTTACTAATCATATTTTGTTTTAAACTCCAAAACCCATACAGAAATTCAGTCTTTTAATTACTTAATAAATTCAACATCATTTTGTCATGTATGCTTTTCTACCATAAAAGTTTAGGAATTTGCTGTGGAGTATTTGTTTAAAGCAAAAATCTATATCAAGACCTTTTTTCTTCATTTTAGTATAGGGATGTCATGGTGAAAGATGGATTTCTGTGGGACATCTCTCACAATGGTGATTTATTATTTAATATTAGTTGGTCTCAGTCCTCCTTCTTGGCCACTGAATGACCCTCTGTGTAAGGTATTCTTACAGAGTAATGATGATGACTGTCTTGGTAGAGTGCTTTGGGATGCACAGAGAATGCTGTGCACAAACCAACCTTACGGTCTTGGAGTCACCAGACTTGTACTCACTTCGCAGAAAACACCATTCCCCAGCATTAATTAGAGACAGAGCCCAAGGACTGAATGTGGTTGTTGACTCACCTGATTCTTCAGGTCACTGGCAAGCTCGGATGCTGGGTATGTTCTGGCAAGACTTCTGGACCACTGTATGGACACAGAGCCCCAGTCCCATACTGCAGACAAAGCTGCCCAGAGGGTAAAGGGGGAAGTAGGTGGTTTCCCTTGGAGCCGAGAAATCTTCCACAAATTGCTGAGGCTCCTGTTGCACCAGACACCAACTCTGGTTCGCCACAAACAAACTGAGCAGCTTGCTGAGTAGAAAAAGCACTTTGCTACGGAGAGAAGATTCAGTAGGAAGATAAGAAAGAAGGACTGTAGTTGGGACTCCAGGAATAAATCTTTCAAAGGTGTACTTTCAAAACACCTACCATATCCTCTTTTTCATCAATGAAAAATATGTAGCTGCTTTGCAAGGGACTAGCTTTCACCAGCTCAAGATAATTGGAAAGCTGATATTCTTCCAGCTTCCCATGAGCTTCCCAGAACTGATAGCTATAAATCCACCAAAGGGAACAGGATATTTTATTTCTTAAGAGATAAAAGAAGGCTGATGACTAATGCCGAAGTGAATTGTTAAGTGACTTATTTACTTAATGAGCCTGCTTGTTTGGTATGTGTCCCAATTAATTCATTTTTGTTGTGACCATATTGAAGCAACCTACACCCTTGTGACCTTCTCTTCTAATTATTACCATATTCCTCTTTTGAAACACTGTTTTGATTATGTACTCAAAAGGCTCTGCTAAAATATCTGTAGCATTAGTACAGAGTCAGATTTTTCCATTGTTCTGAATGCAGGGATCATACTTTATTGAAATTCTTGGAGGTTACGGGGCACTTACAGCTCTTAAGGGATGGAGGGGGGTGTCTTCCTTTTTAATTTCACAAAATGACTGTTTTGAATAGGCAGAACTAGTTCTCTAACTAGAAATTCTTTAAGAAAAATGTGTTGCTGGATGGTAGTGCTCAGAGGTGCATCATAATTCCTCTGGTGTGCTGAACACTGTACATAGACGGGGTCACAGGAGAAAGCAGCTGAAAAGGGCCTGGTATGTATGACCATCACTAAACTTGCTGAAGTTGCTGTATGGAATCTCTGTCTCAGATGAGGCATTGTTTTTATTATTGCTTAAATTAAATACAGTATTTGACAGGTATTTGCTTGAACCATAATAGAGCCAGATGGACATGTATCTGTGAACGAGGGACTGTCAGACATGGCAGTCACATCTCTAGTGGTAGGTGACTGTCAGTGAGGTGTTACCTGTACAAGGAGGGTGTTTATTCCTCAGTGCTTCACTGAATGAAGATTTTGCTGGTTTTTGCCAACCTCCACGATAGTAACTTACACTCAGTAAGATTTATTTTGTAACCCTGTCCTCAGTTCCTCTCATCCTGTTTACCTTGAAGTCCCAGCCAAATGGTTTTTCTCCATCATGGCATGCACTGGTGGAGCTGGTTCTGGGCAGCAAACCCACAGGCAGTGTCGGGTTAGGGAAGGCTGCTCTGCAGGTTGCATCTTTCATTTCAGTGGAAATAGAAGGTCTTTTAGCAGAAGTAAGTCTCAAAACCAATCCTGCTACTGGCTGTTATATTTAGAAACCTGATGAGTGCCATTGCAGTTTCGTGCAGCCCTTACTTCAGCAGTCCCTTCTCCTCAGGCAACAGGACCCTTGAGGAGAGCATTTCTTTACACAAGGCTTGCTGATACTGTTGCTCAGATTGAGCTAAGTAGCATCACTGCCATCCCCAGTCTCCATCGGCTCTCTGCTCCCTTCTGTTCAGCTCAAAATTGGCCATGCTTTTAACTTCTTTAAGCACTGTGTACCTTTTTTTCTCTTCCTCATTCCCAGTCTTCTCCCTCTACTTCCTTGCAGAGTGCTTTCATGTCTGTGGTTTATGCTGTGTGGAATTTCTTTTTTTGTATGGCAGACTCTCTCTGTTCTTCAAACAATTAAATAACACGTCTTTAAATACAATGACTTGTTTAGGGTCTCAGTTTTGCAATGGATGGCCCTCTAAGGTGCTGGGGATTTTCATGCCCAAGGAGAGCAGGTGCTGGGTAGAACTTAGGGATGCCACCCACTCATTGGCATGCTGTATCCTCTTGGCTTAGCTTTTGTGTGAGCAGTCTTGTTCTCCTTCAATGCAACACTGTTCATGTAGCAAAAGTTCCTGCTTCAGTAGAAAAGAAAGTGTTTGGAAATCTTCCTTCAGCCAGGAGTGATAATCCAGTGTAAAATAAACCACCATCACAGACCTGGCCTTCTTCATGCAGCAGGTGAAAGTGAGTGATTGAAAAAGCCAAAGGAGTGGTCTCTCCACAAAAAACAGTGTTAGAGGTTAATGCTTTGCCCTGCTCACTCTTGACTTTCTCTTTACATAATCTGGTTCAACTCTTTGACTATGTCTGTGTCTTGAACACTTTGACTAAGTGTATGTATGAAAGATGCTGTGTGAAAGGTTAATTTCCTTTCCATCATTGGAAGTTTTCTTTTTACATGAACTCATGTGCCAGATCCCACAGCATGCAGCTGAGGTGTTGCATTTTATATGACCCCTAAAGAACTCTACTGAATGAAATCTGAAAGTCTTCAGAGTTCTTAAAATATGACTTTTTGTTTATGTGGTTTTTGGCATAGAAACTGAAAAGCTGGGGCTGGAGGTGGGAAATGGATTGCCATCTTGGAAATTTAATGACCAGCTTTTTCCCTGTGACGTGTGTGGAAAAGTGTTTGGTCGACAGCAGACCCTGTCCCGACATCTCTCGCTGCACACAGGTAAGCTGATTCTTAGTGCTTGGTTGTTGCAGCCCTGAGGAAATCCATGTGTTCGTCATGGTTTGTTGAAGTGGAGGGGGAAGAAAGTGTGTGAAGCATCCTCAGCTCCTTGCACTTAGAGCAGAGCCAAGTGCAGAAACAGGCCAGGATGTCAGAGTGGTGTTCACAGAGTTAACTGAGATTTTATTTCTCTACAGCCTACTTGTAATTTATCTTTACAAAATGTTAGTTCAAGTTTGTTCATGTTCCAGCAGACCAGCCTGTAGATACCAACTGGTTAACCAAGCCTGTCAATGGAGCTCTGGAGAGACAAGGCACAGCCTCTGGCCTTTCTTACCTTCGCCTGATGAGCTTTTTAAATGTTACTGAACAACAAAAGGTTGGGCCTTGCTGTTTCAGATCTGGTGAAACTGAAAGGATTTAATATCTGTCATTCACCTTTGCTCTCCTCATCCAGTTCTGAGGGGAACAGGGACTGATCTACCCCATACCAACTTTCTTAAAGTGCATCAACTTCAAATGAACTGAGAGTAACAGAGTTTTTATGTGGAAGATGCACCTTCTCAGCCCGCTGGAGTGTACTGCACAAAATAAGACTTGAAATCCAGAATTTCTGATGCAGTGCTGAAAAATAATTGGTATAATGCCAGTGTATGTTGTACCATCTAGCAGAGCCATGCTGAAAAGGTTCAAATGCTCTGTTCTGTGGCTTTGCAAGGTTTTCTTAGTCCTGAGCAGCTCTACTGAATTCCTTTCCCTTAGCGCCTGTAGTGTTATATTTCAAATTTAGAGCGGCAGCTCCTCAAAGAGAAATGTTGTAAAAGCTGATGTAATGTTTGGTTATTTTAATTAACTCTGCAAAATAAATCCTGGTACATACAAAAAAAATAGCTGCCAAGATTTAGAAATGTTTAATTTAAAATAAAGTAATTTTTATTTTAAAAGTTGTGAAGCATCAGAAGCTCATGACGAATTTATTTCTTCAATTTTTCTTTGAATGGGTTTTATTTTTGTTAGTTTGTGTCCAGAACTAGCCTAATGATACAGCATTCCCTTTCCTCCCCACCCTTAGATTTTAATACAAAATCATCAACCGTCAACTCTCTACAAGTGATCACATGGTCAACCTCAAGAATAACTGGACCCAAAAATCAAATAAAAGATGCTAGGTAAAGGAAGTAGTTGTAGATAACTGACGTGTTTCTGTCCTAGCTCTGCTGCAGCTCTCAGAGCAGCATTTGCCCCAGTTTCCCAGTTTATGAAGATTTATATTATCTGACTACAAATGGTAGACCCAGTTAAAAAAACCCTAGTCCTAAACTACCTCCAAATGACAGGGGTTTTTTTCTGAGTAACTTCTGTGAACTCCTCTAACTTTCCAAAATGTCAGCCTTCCAAAGCACCTCATTCTGAAAGCTGCTCAGAGAAACCCAAAGGAATGCATACGTGGTTGTTGGCAGCTTTAAAAATAGCTTGCTTCAAAAGGAAGTACACATTTAAGGTTTCCCATTTATTTTCCAGAAGAGAGAAAATACAAATGCCACTTGTGCCCCTATGCTGCTAAGTGCCGTGCTAATCTGAACCAGCACCTGACCGTCCATTCTGTGAAGCTGGTGAGTACAGACACTGAGGACATTGTCAGCGCTGTCACTTCTGAAGGCAGCGATGGAAAGAAGCACCCTTATTACTACAGGTGAGGACCCAGCCCAGGGCTGCGCACCAGATGCTGCAATCTGAATGTCTTAGCTGCCCACTCAGGACGTGTTACAGGGCTGTCCTTCTGGTGTGGCAGGGTGGAGCTGCCATGAAAGTATTTCTGTCTTGCTCTTACCTGACTTAGCCGAGCAGCGGCTGGCTGCCCCGTGCTGCTTGGCTTGGCTAGCCATTGGGAAAGACTCTGAGTTTTGAGAGGGGGCTGGGCCCTGGGTTTTTTAAATGACTTTGTGAGGCAGATGGGCTCTTAGAAGCCTCTCTGACTTTTTATGCAGTACTTGTTTAAGTTTTGTGTTTGGAAACATTCTCTCATGTACACAGATTCATGGCAGATCTAAAGCTATGTGCTTCCAGTTGCCTCTGACAGCTCCATTGTTTTCAGCCAAATCTATGAAATGGAATAGGAAACCATAATAAAAATTATTATCTCCATATACACATTTGCTAGAGTTATATACATTCAGTGCCAGTGTGATGAAAAAAGGAAAACCTTTAGGAGAATTTGCCTGAAAAAATAAATGGAATTGCTCAGATAAAATGGGTATTTGGGCATTCTCCTTGTTGTATGCTAGTCAAAGTGCCTACCAGTAGTAGTCAAAGTGCCAAGAGCAGAATTAATTACAAAATCATAGAAGTAAGAAAAAAACGAGACCTGCTGGATTAGATTATCTAGTCCATCCCCTTGGGAAAGCAGAATAGTACCCTAGAGTATATGCCTTTTAAAATATTTTTGGCTTGTTTTAAATGTTAATGGTCTAATCAAAGCAAGAGGACTCTGCAAAGAAAGTTAAATTAAAGGGTCCTTTCCACTGCATCTCAATATCACTGTTTATGCACTGGCTGTGAAGTCTGTATCCCTGCTAATTATTTGCATAGCTGATGACTGCTGTTTTCCAGTCAAGCATAAGAAATGTTTGAACCCATTTTTACTCGCTTACACTGAAACTGCCAGGCAGTTTTGCACAAGATCCTAGTTTGGCATGGGAACCATTCCAGGGCTTGAAAATAACTCCTGGAGTGTGCAGCAAGCACTCAGTTTGTCAGTGTATCAGCTGTACTAAACATCTTGGCAAAGCTGCAGTGCCTCCTATTGCCCAAAGGAATCGGCTAGGTGATGCGCAGCATCTGGAATCTGTAGTTTTTAATTAACTTTATGATTATTTAGCATCATTATAGCATGTACAGGATTGTTGCATTGTGCCTGCCCTTAATCACGTTGGCATGGCCATCGGTTCAAAGGCAGTTCAGCAGACAAAAGAATTTTCCAGTGAATGTTCAACAGTGAGGAAGAGAAGAAATCTATACAGTGAATTTTATCTTGCATATTCAGGGAAGGGCAAAATGCTTCCGTTCATGGTTTGTTTTTGTAATGTTTCTTACTCTTGAATACTCTTCTGGCTGCAGCTGCCATGTGTGTGGGTTTGAGACAGAGATGAATGTCCAGTTTGTCAGTCATATGTCCCTCCATGTGGATAAAGAGCAGTGGATGTTCTCGATTTGCTGCACAGCATGCGATTTTGTCACCATGGAAGAGGCAGATATGAAGGCTCATGTCAACAGCAAGCACACAGGTAAGGACCCCCCTCTCCCAGCTGCAGTGATCTTTCTCTCTCTTGCTTTTTAGGTGCAACCTTCACACTTCCTGTTAGCGCACTCTTTACTTTCACTGAAACACTTACTAATTAAGGCCTGATCTCTCAAAGTTGAAGTGAATTGGACTCCAGCCAGGCAAATAATCTGGTAGTGCAGATCAATTTTCAAGCTTAGCAAAATAAATGAAAGACTACATAGCCCTCTTTCTTTCTATTCCCCTTATCCCCCAAGCCCCCTCCCCTGTTGAAGTCAGTATAGTTTGTTTTTCTGACTGGTTTTACTATTTCATCAAAATCTTGGTTTGACTTCAGTGATGATAAGGTGACTTTGAGTGCTCACTGTGCAACCTGGCCATAAGTTTGAAATATACAATAAGTTGAGCTTTGCTTTTCTGTGTGTTTGCCTGTATCAGTTTGGAATCTCACACTGATGTTTAATTAACACTGTGATTCAGCAACACCAGAGATGTTAACTTTATATTAAATAACAGGACAAGTCAGGTGGTCTTCCCCTGGTCCTGTTCGCTTAATAGCCAAAGATAAGAGAATAGCAGTTTTCAAACAAGTTCCATATGCATAGCCCAACTAATGAAGTCCGGCATAATTTAAGGACAAGAAAAATAGAGTCCTTTTAATTATTTTCTATTATAACACCAAGCAGAAGCATTTGCTGTCACAAACCACTAACAGTTTTGAATACTGAACCCGAACTGCATCCAGCACAGTTTCTCCATTGCTAATTGCTTTTCCTGTCCTACCAGGAAAAAAATTGGGAAAACAGGAAGGGTAGAGAAGGAGAAGGGAGAGAAGAATAGAGTTGTTTGTACTCACAAGTACGTAAGTTACATTTAACTTCAGAAACACAAACTACTGGAAAGCCCTCAAGGGATTTTTATGCCAGCACAGCTCTCAGCACTACTCCCTGCTATCTTAGGTGTTTGCATCTAACTCCACTTCATACAGGGAAGTCAAGGCAAATGAGAAACGTTACCCCTAGCCACATGAAAAGCTCGCATCGGAGCTCAATACTGAGCTCTGCTGTACTGTATCTTTCTGTAATGGCTAAAAGATTGGAATGGCTGCTTGTCTTTTAAAGACAGACAAGAAAACTCCTTGTTCTTCCTTCACTCTCTCAAACTGAGCCACTCAGCTGGCGATTCAGCCAAATGCTTACACATACGGCAAATACAGAGTAAATAGTAGAATGTATTTTCTGGGTCACTTGACCCCAGTCCCTTATCCTGTGAGGTTACCAAGTCATAAAAGGCCTGTTTGTAAGGATGTTGGCACATGTCTTCAAACAAGTGTAATTGTTTTAAACCTACAGACAGGCAGTTGCAGATTTTCCTGTATTAAAGATTAGGGACTGATTTAAAATTTCCAGCATGTGTCTTACTAATAATCAGAATACACATACTTTGTTCTTGTGCCAGAACTGCCCTTTATCTGAAAGCAGCAGTCCATTGCTTGCTCCCTCCACCCACAGTATTTATTCCCTTCGTGTATTTATGGAGAACAACCCTCTCCTCTCTAAACACTGAGCCTTTTCTCATATGAAACAGAGTTTTCTCACTGTACCAATCCCTTACTGCATATGTTCTTGCTAGAACCCCTGCTCTCGACATATGCAATCACAGCTGTACATGGTGTCTTAGGTGAAATGAAATAAGTAGTGGTGGCAGTGCAAAACCGCAGCAGCTACTGGGAATAGCTCACACAATAACATTTTAAAATCATATTTACCTTCCTTACCACCCCCATGCTGATTGCTCATATTCATCCCATGTTCTGCTCAAATTCTTCCTTTGTTTTCCTTGACCATTTCCAACTTGAGCACTCCTCATTTGTAGCAAAAATTCTTGTTACTGGCCTGTCAGGTCATAACCTTGTACTCTGTGCTATTAAATTTCATTCCATTTCTATTACTCTGGTCCCCAAGGTCAGTGAATCTTTCTATATGATATCCCAGTCATCCTCCCTATTGACAGCTTGGGTCATCAGATTTCATTAGTGCATCCTTACATTTTTATCTTAGGCTTAAAGGTGCTGCTCTCAGTTTAAATCTAGGCACATAGGTACTGGTGTTTACAGAGGCCTTGATCAGGGGACTTTATCACATGGATAACACAAAGTTTTAGTAAAGTTTCTTTTTAAACCATGACAGAGATGAGAGGTAATAATTTGCCTATCCTTGCCTTGTTGGCTCATGGCAGATTACAACAGACTAGGGTTCATATGAAAACACATTTCTAGTGTGTGATAGTGTTTGGGATTTGAACTTCATACCTCTGTTATATTCATAGGGAAACTCTGATGAGCTTCAGCTGTACATTCAGATAAATAACAGGTTTTTTTAATGAATTATCTGCAGTAAGAGGTTCTAATGACAACAGATAAATCTTGAGACCACGCTGTTATCTCTTGCAATCATTACTGAGGATGCTTCGGAGTACAGTGAGATTATTCTCTTTTGCCCTTCCTCCCAAATTTACCCATTGGACCCACATAAACAGAAAGGTAGGAGAAGTTTAGCTTGGACCAGTAGGCCAACAACAGCACTTTGGGATTCCACAGCCCAAACTTAAAGGACCTCTGTTTCCTTTCTAAGTGACAAGTTCTGCATTGTTTTTGAACTCTGAGCTAATCAACGTGTTTCCTTGGAATTTTTATCAGCCTGGTAGTGAGTTGTATGCTTCCTTCCCACTACCATTACTGACAGACTCTATTCTAGGATAAACTGAGAGATGTACTGTTGTAAACACTAATAAAAAGGAAGGAGGTGCAACTATGGTTTCTTAACAGATCGATTAATTTCAGACTTGTTTATACCCATGTCTGAATTGACTTTGAATATAAATATTTTTCCTGAAATTTAAAACAGGATCATTGAGATTCTATCTAATCTGCTGTACTAGTTATTGGTCTTTATTCCTGTTTTTCAGCTGAAGAGATGAAGACACCCAGTGAATCTAACAGTCCATCTTCATCTTCACTGTCAGCACTGAGCGACTCTGCCAACAGCAAAGAAGATGGAGATATAATCCCCAAAACCAAGAGTTCAAACAACCTGCTCGTCATTTCTGTAGTGCCTGGTAGTCAGACCTCAGTGAGCACTGAAGAGAAGTCAGAGAAAGGTAGAACACTGTTAAACAAATACAGACTATCATCTTCTGTGCAGTGGATCTGGCCACAATGTAAGGAATATATTTTTCTGTTTTGTTTTGGTTTTTTAAAATTATTTTTCAGGCTTTGAATGTGTTTTCTGTAACTTCGTCTGTAAAACAAAAAATATGTTTGAGCGCCATCTGCAAATCCACCTGATCACACGGATGTTCGAGTGTGATGTGTGCCACAAGTTCATGAAGACACCTGAGCAATTACTGGAGCACAAGAAATGCCACACTGTCCCCACCGGTGGGCTCAAGTAAGGAAAGCAAGTACACAAACTTTTACTGTGTTAAGCATCTCTAATACTGTGGGGATAGGACAAAAGGAAGTAAATTAGAAAGGGTTAGTTAAATGTCTGATAATCCAGATTTAGGGCTTCCTTTTCTTTAGATAACCCAAGCCGAGTCCTTTACAGATGCCTTAGCATACGCTTGCATCATTATAGGAGATCGGTATCCAAGCAGCAGATGTAGCATCCGCTGGTCTTAGCGAAGTATGCTCCTTTCCCTTTTCAAGTCAAACAGGAGACAGTTTGTGATGGGTCTTACAGAGAGTGAGGCAGCAATGCACACAAGTGTTGGCAAACTAAGAAGGGTTTTTTTGAAGGCATCAGAGCAAATGAGAGTGCACACCACACGCTCTGTTCTGCACCTGGCTCAAAGAAACTAAACCCTGGACAGTCGGTGACAGGTATGAAGTCAGAACCTTAAAGGTAATAACCTTTGTAGACTCCAATGCAAAATCAGTCCTCTCCAAGAATTAATACCTTTTATGCTTTCTGCTTTGGTTTGCACGCCCCAGAATGATGACTATTGTATAAATTAACATGTAACGAGTAATACGCTCTTTTAAGAAGAAAACTCTTTGGCTTTGGCTAAGGTAGTGTCCTTTAAGGTCTGTTGGTGCAGTGTTTCTAGAGAATGAGTATGCCCTTATGTCAAAGTTGGACCCCTGAGGGAAGGAATGACTGCTGGGGCCATATGCTTGCTCTCTGTGTGTGGGCAATGTGACGTTATGCAAGATGCATGTCCCTAGTCTCTGTTCCAGCTGCTGCAGGAAAAGAGGCTGGTACCACCTCGAGCCCAGCTAGGATCCCTGCTTCTGCTGTTCTTGCTAAGCAAATTTAAAGTTCTCAGTGCACTGTAACTGTCACGTGACGAGCACACCACGTTTAACATCCCCACGAGTAGCTCTAGCCGTTTGCACTGCAGTTTTTGAAAACTGGTTCTGTTTGCCAGGCAGCATCTGGTCTCCAGCTCAGTAGTTCCACAAAATGTGGTCACTGAGATGTGATGACTGAATCTGGGAAGAAAACCAGATTAAGAAACAAGTAGTGTGCCAGAACAACAGAGTGTCTGTCTTGGACGGACAGATCAGTTGTCTGATGCACTTTGGGTTTAACATCCACAGAATGTGTTCTATTTACCAAGGAAAACCCATGACCTATGATTCAGACCTTCCCTACAGAATGGGCTTTACAGTCTACGTAAGTTATTCCTGCCCAGCTCAAGTAGTAATTCGGTACTTTGAAAGCTGTACCTAAGAAAAAGCTCTGATTTTTTTTTTTAAGGCATCCAGAAGAGCCTGAAGTGATCTAAGTAAACTGTATTTTTCTGTCTCCTGATTGCTGTGGGGGGAAGAGAAAAAAACCATGATTCTTCCAGCTCCAGGTCAAAATGTGTGAGATTCTGATCCAGAGAGCACCCAGCCCAGGAGAGGTATGTGTGCATAGACAGCCAAGTCCTCTGTTGCATAGAGCTAATCATGTTAGCAGCCTCAATGCCAGGCTCCCTCTCTGGATCAGAGTCCTTGATGTGCATCAGGAAAAGCATCAAGTAGCCATTTGTCCTGCTGTATTATTCACTGTGCTCCAAAGTCTCTCGATTAGCAGGTAGATGAATATTAAACCTGTATGTGCAACCAGCTGTAGCAAGGAAAAACACACATGGAGGGAGATGATCTC
This sequence comes from Mesitornis unicolor, assembly GCF_000695765.1. Taxonomy (NCBI): domain Eukaryota; kingdom Metazoa; phylum Chordata; class Aves; order Mesitornithiformes; family Mesitornithidae; genus Mesitornis; species Mesitornis unicolor. The sequence continues at coordinate 2,780 of NW_010164371.1, read as the reverse complement.
TGCTTAGAAATTACCTGAAATGATAAAGCAGCATCGGCAGACCTGCTAAATGGTGAATGCAGATCAGCAGGAGGTGGAGACATCTGTAAGACATGAGCCAGGTGCCTTAGTTGTATCTTTTTGTCTAGACGTAGTCTTTTAGCTCAGCAGTCCGATCTGGAAAGCAGCATGCTTTGTTTCATACAGCAGAGATCCCTGGCAGGTAGCTGTCCTCACCAACTGCCTCTCAACTGCAAAAAAACAAAAGGGGGTGTGCTTTGGGTTTGTTGGTGTCCAGGCTTGTTCAGCTCAGGCTTCCTGCCAAGCTTTCAAGATTCCCTCCTGCAGCCTTCTCGGCCCTTCCTGCTCCAGGAACCAGGGGTGAAGCCGTTTGCCACATCCACCCCGGTCCGGACGCTTGCTGCTGTGAGTAAGCGGAGCCCACATCCTGTTCCCACACAGGAACAATTCCTGCTGTGGCAGAGGTGGCTGTAGGCAAACACTGCCAAATGCACACCCCTTTGAGCATGGCTAGCTCATCTCCCAGAAATGGGAATCCCTACAAATCATCCTCACTGACTGGCTTTCAGCTGCTTCTAGCAGGATACCCAGCAAGCCTATTGTTCAAGGTCACAGAAAAGGAATTTCCTAAGCTTTTGCTGTACATGTGGTATTACAAGTTTATTCCATCTTTACTTAAACAGCTGCTTTCATACTCATCTGTAAACACTCACTTTAAAGCACTTCTTAACGGGAAAAAATGGCAAAAGTGACTTCGCGCAAACACTAGGAATGTCGTTACACAAAGTACCGGTGAATCAGTCACCCACTCTGCACTACTCGGCCTGCTTTGCAGAATCCTCCCTGTCAAGGTAAGCCAGAAGATTAAAGGGATGCTCCTTCAGAGTGAATCAGTGTTTTCCTAGGAATGCGTGAGCTCTACTGCCATTAAACGGGCAAACCTCCTCTAAGTAGAGACACCATGAGGTGAACCAAATATTTTAAGAACTAAGTGCCCTTTTCTCCTCTTTAGTAGGTTAGAGAGGGGCTGAATGGCAGGGTTGAACCAGGAATGCAGGTCTTCAAGCTGAGTGACTTCTCTCTTCTCTGTCTCTGCCTTTCCTTGCTGTGTTGCCAGGTGCCCGTTCTGCATCTACTCCACGAACCGCCCTGCGGCAATGGAGTGCCACCTGAAGACTCACTACAAGATGGAGTACAAGTGTCGGATCTGCCAGACAGTGAAAGCAAATCAGCTGGAGCTGGAGATGCACATCCGAGAACACCGCCTTGGCAACCATTACAAGTGCGACCAGTGTGGCTACCTGTCCAAGACCGCCAACAAGCTGATTGAACACGTGCGTGTCCACACAGGCGAGCGCCCTTTTCACTGTGACCAGTGCAGCTACAGCTGCAAACGCAAAGACAATCTCAACTTGCACAAGAAACTGAAGCATGCTCCACGCCAGACTTTCAGCTGTGATGAGTGCCTGTTCAAGACTACCCACCCTTTTGTCTTCAGCCGCCACGTGAAGAAGCACCAGAACGGGGACTGCTCTGAAGAGGAGAAGAAGGGCCAGTATTCAACCTCCAAGGAAGCCAGTCCACTCCTACCAGTGAACAGCTCCAGAAACCTCCTGTCCCCCCTCTCCGTTATGTCTGCCTCCCAGGCTCTGCAAACAGTGGCTATGTCAGCTGCACATGGCAGCGGGGCAGAGCCGAGCTTGGCAGTGAAAGCCTTGGCCGTCAACGGCACTTCCCTGTGCTTTGATAAATACTGGAACTCAGAGTTCGCCCACCTTATTCCTTTAACAATGTTTTTCCCCAAAAACCACTACGATCTCACATTCCATCCACCCAGACCTCAGACTGCACCGGGAGGTGCCTCTTCACCTAAACACTCCTTCCTTGCCTACCTTGGACTAACAGAAAGGGCAGAAACTGTCTGAGGGCAGTTACATTCTGTACCAAAAATACCCCAGCGAACCCAGCAGGTATACATTGCTGCAAAACGTAGACTGAAGAGGTAACAAACACTTGTACTATATCATTAGTAAGGTTTAGAAAAATGGCTCTGTGTGTATACTTACTGCATTGACATGAAAGCTGCTTTATTAAATCTTCAAGAGGTGACCTACTGCATATTTCTACCTTCAGAGGCATGTTCCCAGTACTCTTATCTAAGAAACTATTTTGTCTTGTTAAGCTGAAAAAGAGTGTCCTTAACGGCAATCAGCACTTGTAAGATTACATATTGATGCATTTTATTTTTTTTTTTGGATCTTTGTGTGCGTGAGAATGCGTGAAAGAGAGTCTGCCTGTAGCGTGCCATGACACTGCTTGTGCACATCCCTTGTATTGCTTACTTAATTATTATTCTCTTCCCTTTTCACACACTTGCTCCCTCCCTTCCCTCTGTCTCTCCCCCTGAACTGTAGAAGGGGGAAGGAGTAACACTTAGTTCAGGGTGGATTGGTGTCTTACTTCAGTGCTGTTTGCATCTTCCTTTAGTTGTTCAATGCCTTGTACTTGGTTGTCAAGGTTTGAGGGTTTGGGGTAGAACTGATGTGGAAAAAGTCGCTTTTGGTGCTGCAGGATGAGATATGACAATGGCAAGTGTATGTACACACACACACACACACACACACACACACACACACACACATAATGCCTGTGCAGTGTGTGCCATCTACACACCCACACAGCAGGCCCAGGTCTTAGCTGTTACACAGGTGCAACGAACACCTGCACCTGGGCCATAGCATACATCTTTTGTTTTAAAAGGGCATATAAATATTTATATA
>NW_010164370.1:0-6992 GCF_000695765.1 Mesitornis unicolor | reverse complement strand
TGACCTATTAGAGACCAGCGTAGGGGAAAGGATGCTCTCCAATAGGTCTCCAAAGGGTGTCCTGGTGGACAGCAGGCTGACCATGAGCCAGCACTGTGCCCTTGTGGCCAAGAAGGCCAATAGCATCCTGGGGTGTATCAGGAGGAGGGTGGTGAGTAGGTCGAGAGAGGTTCTCCTTCCTCTCTAGTCTGCCCTGGTGAGACCGCATCTGGAATATTGCATCCAGAAGGACAGGGAACTGCTGGAGAGAGTCCAGTGTAGGGCTACAAAGATGATGAAGGGAGTGGAGCATCTCCCTTATGCGGAAAGGCTGAGGGAGCTGGGTCTCTTTAGTTTGCAGAAGAGGAGACTGAGGGGAGACCTCATTCATGTTTACAAATATTTAAAGGGTGAGTGTCACGAGGATGGAGCCAGGCTCTTCTCGGTGACAAACAATGATAAGACAAGGGGTAACGGACACAAACTGGAACACAGGAGGTTCCACTTAAATTTGAGAAGAAACTTCTTCTCAGTGAGGGTGACAGAGCACTGGAACAGGCTGCCCAGAGAGGTTGTGGAGTCTCCTTCTCTGGAGACGTTCAAATCCCGCCTGGATGCATTCCTGTGCAACCTCATCTAGGTGTTCCTGCTCCGGCAGGGGGATTGGACTAGATGATCTTTTGAGGTCCCTTCCAATCCCTAATGTTCTGTGATTCTGTGATAAAACGTTCCTCAGCTGTATCAGCAAGCAGAAATAAAACTTGTCCTTAACTGTTAGTCTGTTGCCAACATCACCCTTTGGGCTAAGTGCTGATAGAAATGTGAACTGCTGGGATCCCATCTGACTTTGCAAGGCTCCAGAACATTGGACAGGAGGCAGCAGGGCTGAAAGTGTTAGAGGGGAGCATGCTTGTTGTAATGAGCTGCATGTGTAACCTATGGCTTCTTTTCAGCTGCTGAATTTTGTAAATCCTGCTGAGTAATGACTGTTTATTACAGATGACTGTGGTTGAAGTGTCTGGAGGGGGGAATGTAATTCTTCAACTTTGAGAGCACCTGTGCTTTTACCTGTAATGGTATCAAGCATGCTCACTCAGAGCTAGAAGAGGCAGGCATAAGTACATATGGCAGACATGGAGCAAGATGTGAAGGAATGCAGCTTAGATCTGTGTGGCAGAGAATACTGCTTTTCTTCTTGTGTCCCATAAAGCTGAGGAGGTGGTGGCAGGGCTTAGGAGTTGAGGCTCTCTGATAATTTCAGTTGCCCTTCTTCATATCTCCCCTGGCCTCACTGTTCTTTGAGGTGCACAGGCCAGAACTGAGCATAGTATTGAAGATGTTGGTACACCTCTATCTTGTGAAGACAGGGCATCACCTGTCTTATTATTGCTTTGTTTTCAGGATTCCCATTTCTGTTGGCTTTTTTTGGCTACTTTAGTGCATTGAGCTGATTGCAGAAACTGTCTAGATCTAAAATTAGAAGGGCTGTGTAGGGAGGAAATAAGAAGGGCCAAAGCCCAGCTAGAACTTAATCTGGCTAGTGCTGTTAAAGACAATAAAGAATGTTTCTATAAATACATTAGGAACAAAAGGAGGACTAAGGAGAGTCTCCATCTTTTATTGGTCGTGGGGGGGGGAGCAACATAGTGACCAGGGATGAGGAAAAGCCTGAGGTACTTAATGCCGCCTTTGCCTCAGTCTTTAGTAGGAAACCCAGCAGTACTCTGGGTACCCAGCCCTCTGAGCGGGAAGACAGGGATGGGGAAGCACAGTGAAGCCTCCATAATCCACGAGGAGACGGTTACTGACCTGCTACACCGCTTAGATATACACAAGTCTATGGGGCCAGATGGGATCCACCCCAGGGTCCTGAGGGAGCTGGCAGAAGTGCTCGCCAAGCCACTTTCCATCATTTACCAACAGTCCTGGCTGGCTGGGGAGGTCCCAGTTGACTACAGGCTCGCAAATGTGATACCCATCTACAAGAAGGGCTGGAAGGAGGACCTGGGGAACTACAGACCTGTGAATCTGACCTTGGTGCTGGGGAAGGTGATGGAACAGATCATCTTGAGTGCCATCATGCAGCACATGCAGGACAACCAGGATATCAGGCCCAGTCAGCATGGGTTCAGGAAGGGCAGGTCCTGCTTGACTAACCTTATCTCCTTTTATGATGAGGTAACCTGCTTGGTGGATGAGGGAAAGGCTGTAGACCTTGTCTACCTGGACTTAAGTAAGGCCTTTGATGCTGTTTCCCACAGCATCCTCCTGGAGAAGCTGGCTGCACGTGGCTTGGATGGGCATACGCTTTGCTGGGTGAAACACTGGCTGGATGGCCAGGCCCAAAGAGTTGTGGTGAATGGAGTCAAATCCAGCTGGCGGCCAGTCACAAGTGGTGTTCCCCGGGGCTCAGTACTGGGGCCGCTCCTGTTTAATAACTTTATTAATGATGTAGACGAGGGAATTGAGTGCATCTGCAGTATGTTTGCAGATGACACCAAGTTGGATGGGAATGTTGATCTGCCTGAGGGTAAGAAGGCTCTACAGAGGGATGTGGACAGGCTGGACTGCTGGGCCAAGGCCAATTGCATGAGGTTCAACAAGGCCAAGTGTCGTGTCCTGTACTTGGGTCACAACAACCCCATGCAAGGCTACAGGCTTGGGGAGGAGTGGCTGGAGAGCTGCCTGGAGGAGAAGAACCTGGACTGTTGGTCAACAGCCAGCTGAGTATGAGCCAGCAGTGTGCCCAGGTGGCTAAAAAGGCCAATAGCATCCTGCCTTGCATCAGGAATAGCGCAGCCAGCAGGACCAGGGAAGTGATGCTTCCCCTGTACTTGGCACTGGTGAGGCTGCACCTCAAATACTGTGTTCAGCTTTAGGCCACTTGCTACAAGAAGGACATTGAGGCACTGGAGCATGTCCAGTGAAGAGCAACAAAGCTGGTGAAGGGCCTGGAGAACAAGCCTTATGAGGAGCGGCTGAGGGAGCTGGGGTTGTTTAGCCTGGAGAAAAGGAGACTGAGGGGAGACCTTATTGCTCTCTACAACTACCTGAAAGGAGGTTGTAGCGAGGTGGGCATTGGTCTCTTCTCCCTGGTAGCTAGTGATAGGAACAGGGGAAATTGCTTCAGTCGCCGAGAGCAGCCGCTTTGGAGCGGACAGAACCAGAGCGGCAGATCTCGGGAACAGGGGGGATTCAGAGTTTTTCCTCTGGCAGGGCAGAGCCACGAGGAGCCGAGGGATGTGCCAGGACCGGACAGCTCTCGCGAGAGAGGCTGACGCGGCGGGGGCATTGCCAGAGCAACGGAGTCCACACCCACACCCCTAGAAAAGCTTCAGGGAGAGCAGAGACACATTGCTGTCCACCAAGCGCAAGGCGGGTAAACAGTGCTTGGGCATCACCCACAGTGCACATCAGCAGTCCGCAGCTCGCAGCACGGTGCTGAAGCTTTGCCGGCTCCAGAGGAGAGGGGGCTCATCCTCACTGCCCCTCAAGGCAGAATGGTGAGCAAAGGCTACAGCTCTGGCGGGGACATGCACCATCCACCCCAGAGATGATCGATGCCTCCACCCAGATAGAACTGCCAGGGAGAAGCTGCTGTGCAGACTCTAGTCTGTGGCAAGTGCCCAGACCTTTCTCCTGGGGCGGCAACTTCTCATGCAAAAGGTGTGTCCAGGTGGAGGACCTCCTGCTGCAGATGGCAGAGCTGCAAGAGACTGTCAGAAGGCTGAGTAGCATCAGGGAGGCAGAAAAGGGCAGCTGGATTCAAGTGCAATCTGCACTGAAGCCGCAGTCTATGGCCAAACTCTGCCCCAAACTCCTCCACCTGCACAACCGGACAGAGGAATGGAAAATTGCTAGGGGAAGAGCTAGTAGAAAGAAGAAGAAAACTCCCTCAAAGCTTGAGGTGCCTCTGCAGACTGAGGTGGAGAAAGACACTGTATCAGGTAAATCTTCAGGCCCGAGTAAGGCAGCCGCACCAGCTCAATGTTGTATAACAACTAGCGCAACCAAGAAAAAGCGACGGGTCATAGCAGTGGGTGACTCTTCTGAAGGGTACAGAGGCACCCATTTGCTGTCCCAACCCACTGTCGAGAGAAGTCTGCTGCTTGCCAGGGACTCGCATCAGAGATGTTGCAGATAGACTGCCAGACTTTGTACGTCCCACTGACTACTACCCACTGCTGTTGTTTCATGTGAGCACCAGTGACACAGGTGTGAGTAATGTGAAGACCATCAAGAGGGACTACAAGGCACAGGGAGCAGCAGTGAAGGACTTGGGGGCACAGGTAATCTTTCCATCAATTCTCCCAGTCAAAGGGAAGGGATTTGAAAGGGTAGATTGGATTGAGAAAAATCAATAAATGGTTAAGGCAGTGGTGTCAGGGACAGGGCTTTGGCTACATAAGCCACAGGACTCACTTTGAGAGGTCAGGTCTTCTGGGGGCTGATGGGGTCCATCCTTCAGAGAAGGGGAAGAGCTTCTTCGGTCACAGGATTTCCAATTTAGTCAAGAGGGCTTTAAACTAGAGTTGCAGGGGGAGGGGATCCTCAATCCATCCAACTTCGATGCCAATGACAGCAAGAGATGCCCCAGGCCTGGAGTAGGATCACAGGCCAGGAGGAGAGCACCTGAAGTGCAGGACAAGGAAACTCTAATAATTAAGTCGGCTTCAATGGGGGAGCAACTTTAAATGCCTGTACACCAATGCACAGAGCATGGGAAATAATCAAGAAGAGATGTACGCATGCCTACAGGGCTATGACGTCATTGGCATCACTGAGATGTGGTGGGATGGCTCTCATGACTGGAGCGTAGGAATAGATGGATATAAACTCTTTAGGAAAGACAGGCAGGGGAGAAGGGGAGGGAGTGTTTCCCTCTATATTAAGGACCAGCTGGAGTCCTTGGAGCTCCACCTGGGGTAGAGTGAGGAGCTGACAGAGAGCTTATGGGTCAGAGTTAAAGGGAAGGAGACATCATAGTGGGGGTCTGCTACAGGCCACCAGACCAGAAAGACTCAGTGGATGAGGCCCTCTATAAACAGATAGCAGCAGCTTTGTGTTCACAAGCCCTGGTCCTCATGGGGGATTTCAACCACACTGACATCTGTTGGAAGGACAACACAGCAGTGCACCAGCGATCAAAGAGGTTCCTGGAATGCATCAATGATAACTTCCTCCTCCAAGTGGTAGAGGAACCCACGAGAAAGGGTGCCATGCTGGACCTTGTCCTCACCAACAAGGAGGGGCTGGGGAGCAATGTGAAGCGAAGAGGTCACGCAGCAAGCTCACCGCTCTGGAATTCAGGAGAGCAGACTTTAATCTCTTCAGGGATCTGCTTGGCAAGGTGTCGTGGGATAAAGCCCTGGAGGGAAGAGGGGCCCAAGCAAGCTGGTTGATATTCAAGGACCGTCTTCTCTGAGTCCAGGAGCGGTGCATCCCAAGAAGGAGGAAGGCAGGCAAGAACGCTAAAAGGCCTGCGTTGATGAACAAGTGACCATGAAATGGCAGAGTTCAAAATCCTTAGGAAATTGAACAGTGGGCAGCTTGCTGTGTACCCTGTAAGTGAAAATCAGATTTGAGATTATCGTAAATAATTTTTTCTTTGTTTAGGTTGAACCTCCTGTGTAGTAGTTCGTGACCATTGCCCCTGGTCCTGTTGCTGAGCACAACCGAGAAGAGTCTGGTCCCATCCTCCTGACACCCGTCCTTTAGGTATTTATAACCAGTAATGAGATCCTCCCCTAGTCTCCTTTGCCTCAGTCTTCACGGGCAAGGGCTCTAGCCATACCACCCAAGTTACAGAAGGCAAAGACAGGGACTGGGAGGAGGAAGATCTGCCCACTGTAAGTGAAGATCAGGTTTGAGATAATCTAAAGAACCTGAAGGTGCACAAGTCCATGGGACCTGATGAGATCCATCTGTGGGTCCTGAGAGAACTGGCGGATGAAGTCATATTTGAAAGGTCGTGGCAGTCTGGTGAAGTGCCTGCTGACTGGAGAAGGGGAAACGTAACCCCCATTTTCAAGAAGGGAGGAAAAGGAAGACCTGGGAAACTATCAGCCAGTCAGTCTCACCTCTGTGCCTGGCAAGATCATGGAGCAGATTCTCCTGAAGGCTCTCCTAAGGGAAATGGAGAATGAGGATGCGGTGAATTGGTGGTAACCAACACGGCTTTACCAAGGGCAAATCATGCCTCATCAATTTGGTGACCTTTTATCATGGAGTTACAGCTTTGGTGGATAAGGGAAGAGCAACTGACTTCATCTACCTGGACTTGTGCAAAGCATTTGACGCTGTCCCGCATGACATCCTGGTCACTAAACTGGTGACGCATGGATGGGATGGACGGGTCACTCACTGGATAAGGAACTGGCTGGATGGTCACACTCAGAGTTGCGGTCAACAGCTCAATCTCCAAATGGAGACCAGTGAATGAGTAGAGCTCCTGGATTGGTACTGGGATCAGTGCTGTTTAACATCTTTGTCAGCGACATGGACAGTGGGATGGAGCGCACCCTCAGCAAGTTTGCAGATGACACCAAGCTGTCTGATGCGGTCAATATGCTGGAGGGAAGGGATGCCATCCAGAGGGACCTGGACAGGCTGGAGAGGTGGGGCCATGCCAACCTCATGAATTTCAACAAGGCCCAGTGCAAGGGCCTACACCTGGGTAGGGACAATCCCAAACACATATACAGGCTGGATGGAGAATGGCTCAAGACCAGTCTCGAGGAGAAGGACTTGGGGGTGTCAGTCAATGAAACACTCAACATGAGCTGGCAATGTGAGCAAAGCCCAACTGCATCCTGGGCTGCATGAAAAGAAGTGTGGCTAGCAGGTCAAGGGAGGTGATTCTGCCCCTCTACCCTGCTCTGGCGAGTTCCCACCTGGAGTACTGCGCCCAGTTCTGGTTCTCCCCAATATAAGAAGGACATTGAGCTGTTGGAGCGGATCCAGAGGAGGGCCATGAAGATGATCAGAGGCTGGAGCACCTCCCCTATGAGGAC
>NW_010164369.1:0-44163 GCF_000695765.1 Mesitornis unicolor | reverse complement strand
ATCCTGCTCTGGCAGGGGGGGTTGGACTGGAAGATCTTTTGTGGTCCCTTCCAACTTCTAATATTCTGTGATTCTGTAATGCCAAATAATAGATCAGCCAACATGATCAGTAAAGGCTCTGGCTCTCTATATATGCATAAAAAATATGTAATTCTCTATTAGCACATGACATCCTATTTGAAAACATTATTTAAAAGATCTGTAAGAATTTGAAGTCACATCTCAACTTCCTCAGTGTTTCTTCCTTGCAGACTACTTCCAGGATGAGCACAAATCCAGACCGTGGTGATGTAGCTGGGCTGAGTTTAAGGTGGGTGGTACAGGAGAGACTTCTACCCATCTATTGCTAGTGCTGCTGAACACAGTAGCACACTCAGTGACTCTGAGCTCTGCTCCATGCCATTTATAAGCATCACTAAATTTCATCCAGGGCTTCTTCTGTGGTTGCTTTTTGGAAAAAAAGATCTAGCTGATGAGAGCCTGTTTTTCACAAAAACTGTGCTCTGAGGAGGAAGAAATCCTCTAGTGGAAAGACATGCAATCAAGACTACCCAGCCTCCACAGATTCCTCTCTTCCTTTTGTTCCTCCCTTAAATATTCTGTAAATCCTTCACTAGAAGTTATGGTGAAACACTAGAAGGAAACTTCCTTCACTTTCAGCTCCTCTATCCTTTATAGATACTTATTTGAATATAGTGGCACGATAAATGAATTCCCATGGATTCCCATGAGCTTAGGATGAGTTTTTAAAAACCCCATCAATTAACTGAGTTTTTCATATTTTTTTCAGGAGAGAGATAACCTATGCTCAAAGCACTCATAATGTACCATATAGCAGGAAAGTCTCACCTCACGAGGTCCAGCGGTTGGTATTTATACCACACTCCCCAGGAAGCCCAACACTCATAGAGCAGGTGTCTGTGGTTTTCTGCCCCATGGGTTCTGATTGAATTCTTACTTCTGTAACTTCCCTAAAATACAAATCTGGACATTAATGAACAACAGCAGCCAAGAAAGACTATCTAAGAAATCTCTAACTAGTGGTATGGATAACATAATTTATGCCAACTCTGTATCTGTGCACCAAAAGCTAAACATGACATTAAAAGGAAAATTTTCTCTGACTTCAGTAAGATTTGAGATTATTCGTTGAAAGAAATTTAAGATAAATGATGTTCAAGTCAAAGGCTATAATCTGGAGAATCTCAAAGAGAAAACCGGAGCATAATATTTTTCCCCTTTGAAAACATACTGATTTATCAAACCTGAATACTTTTTACAGAACAGATCCAGAAAAATTCTCCTTGCCAGAAAAAAGGCACTTTTTTTCAAAGAAAAATACGTTACTAAATGGGAGAGATATCAGAAGCAGATGTACAATGCAAAAGAGAGTAATAACATTAATAAGATTGAGAATAAATGATTATACAATTAATAATTCATTTTGTGGAAAATATCTGTTCAAAAAGAAAAAAAAAGCAACTGAGAAAAATACCTCATGAAGAGGAAACGCAGCTTCATAGGAGCCATTACTGAGCAATCGATTCAGACCTAAGAATCAAAAATATCAAATTATTTACCAATAGGACCAGAAAACTGCTAAGTAAAAAGCAGAACACATTTCCATAATAAGCTGGCTAAATGAAGCTTGAAGCCCATTGACAGTAAAAGACACATGTAGAGAAATTAATCTTTTATAGATTTTGATGAACTGATATAATACAAGCAAAGACTTGTTCAAATATTAATAATAATCTATCATTTATTATGCTGGAGGTTTAAAGATTTATTTGCCAAATCCATCTTGAGTGTAAGTTAAGTGAAATCAGGGACCTCCCACCAGGACTGAAGTTTGACCCCATAAATTATGGTCTAAGGAAGCTCTATTGGTGAAAGGCTGCTTTTCTTGGGAGCTGAAAACTTCAGGGAAGATCTCTACATTTTTGAACTGCAGGCCAGTAAAGTAGCTGAAACTCTTAATTTCCGTATGATAACAACACTGTAAAATATGTTCAGCTTATGTTTTATGAAAGCTGCTAGGCTAACAGATAGAACAGGAACAAGACAGGCTGCAGTAGTACAAGACCAGAAAATACGCTTGAACCTGAATCAAAAAGATTGCTATTTGGCACAAAAAAACCAATCATACACCCCACTCAGTCAGGTCTTGTCCCTCTTTAATGAGAACTTCATGAGAAATAACGAATGATTACTGAGATGTGGGCACTTCTCACTTGCAAATTCACCAAAATAGGACTGAAAAACTATCAGGCAATGCAAAACTAAATACTGACACTAACAAACTGAAAGCATTTGAACCCCATTGATCAAGAGGCAAAGAATCCTGATTCCTTTCCTAATTCACAAAGGAATGATAGCAGCAAGAACACAACAATGAGAAGTACTAATTCAACATAAATAGCAGTTTCAGTGATTGCATTTGTACCTGCTTGGCAGAATATGCTTTCTGCCAGAGCCTCTGGCAAAAAAAGAATAGGCTGTACAGTTGATCTGGGCTTTGCTCTGCCCAGAGATCAATGCAAGGTTGATATGTGAGGGAGTTTGGGATCTTGAGGCAGGCAGGGACCGCAAGCATGTGTGCTGGATGAAATGGCTGCATTCACTGCATGAATTCTTTCCTTTCTTCTCTCTCCTCTGCTCACTGTCACTGCTCAGAGCTATTGCTGCCCTCATCCCAGGAGCTGAGGAAGAAACAAGTGAAGTTCTAGGATGTTTCTCTACCTCTTGAAGAAGGGTGAAGTTTAAACAGCATGGAAATGAAATAGTCTGCAGAGTTTTATGGGGATTGCCTCTCTGTGGTGCCCCAGTCTCTATGTGGTACACAAACAGTACGTGCTCTGTGTCACAAGAGAGAAGAGGGCTGCTGTTTTGCACTCCAGCCCTCCTCTGTCACTACCTGCTCTCCTGGATCTGCATATGTGCCAGTCCAAAGGTCCACTCCACCCACTTTGTGAAAGTGATGGATGCCATAGTTATGCATGGCATCCTCTGCACTGAGGATGTCATTGGTGAACTCCCTTTAGTTTTACAGCAGCTACAGAGATGCAGAACCTTCCACCTCCCTTAGGGATGGACAGGTATCCAGGGAGAAGCCTTACATGCTGAGATGTACAGCAGCACAAAGCTTGCCATCTTTCCAAATATGTAAGAGCTTTTCTGAATGAGTCTATCTGCTCCTCCAGGTTCATTAATCTATACGTATTTCTTGCTTAAGTCAGTCCCTTTCCTTGCAGAGGTGATAAATTCCATGTGGTGACATACGTGCCTGTGAAAACATCCTGATATTACAGGGAAATGAACAGGTCTTTCAGGCAAAGCCCTTACAACAGCAGCAGGTGAGATGTAAACAGCTCAAAACAGGTTATTAAAAAGGAAGCAAAAAGAGTCTGTTATGAACTCAGGCAGACTTCTCCTTTATTTCATGTGGGACCTAGCATCCATGTTTAAAAGCATGTTGCTCAGCACTTACCAATTTTGTTTTTCCCTTCTTCGTATTTCACTCTTTGTAGGATATGGTGTACAATTCTACTTCTTGTAGCATTATTGAAGAAAGTATCTTTGTTGTGTATGATGAAGCTATATAAGAAAAACAAAAGGCATCTCAGGCATATATAGTAGCATGTTTAAAGCAAATATTGAGTTCCATTAGTTTCCATTGCACGCTAAAAATCTACAGTATGTGACCAAGTGCAAGGAAGGTTAAAGGACACCAGATTAAGTGAGATGATTTACAAGTTGAGATGATGTCAGTAACAGTATTCATTCCCTAACAAAGAATTACATGCAGAAGTCTGGAGAAAGATCAAAGATATTTAAACATTCATTATGATAAGCATCACTTTTAGATAATTCACTGAAAATTACAAACCAGTTGCATTAAAATTTGCAAAAGTGTAAGATTTGTAAGTACAGCTGTAGAAAGTCACATTTGTTTTCTATTTCAGGCTTCTTTACTATGCTTTACCATTAAGAGTCAGATGGAAACCTCTACTCAGTAAATCACTCTTACTGAAAATCACATGCTATGATAGAAATGGAAAATATGATATACTCCTATATTTGGTCTTGAAATAGAGTGGAAAACTAGCTTTCAGAAGCTACTTATGAAGTTACATATGAATGCAGGTTCAATAGTTTAGACAGAACTGTCATTAGTCCAGGGAATTTTAAAAAAAACAAACAAAACAAACCACAAAATATATAGTATTGATTAGATTGGCTGGCATAATATATTTTGTATAGATTTTTTAACTCCAATATACATGCTCAAGGAAAACAAGATGTTTTAGCATATCATTGTAATTACTGGAAAAATGCAAACAATATAAGAGTTCAGAAATACTGTTTCAACTTGTCAATTAAATACTACTAAAGAATTCTCACAGTTGCTTGAGGTGTGTAGGGCTTCAGGATAGACTGTGAAAGTCATTGCAGACTGTAGATGGAGTTTCTGATTAAGTAATTCCATGCACATACTGAAGAAACTAAATATTTTTTAGAATGTGGTCCTTAGTAACTGACTGAATAGAAAGGTTCATATTTCTTTAAAATACTTTGGATAGGAGGTAAGATTGTTTTCCTCCTCTGTGTTGGTGAAGAGCTAGGGCACTGAATAAACAGATAAATAAAATAGTTAAATCATAGAGATGTCAGAGAGGGACCAGCCTGTAGGACTGCACACTAGACAAATCTGACTTCAACAGAGATCATCTTAACAGGGAGCTTGGCATGGATTCATGTCACCTCCTCTTCTGTGCAACATGGGGTCCACTGCTCAGTTTTCCCCTCAGGTAATTTTACCCAAATGAAAACTTGCTGTTTCAGAGTGAATCTTTACCCACGGAAAATCATACATGGCCTTGCACCTCCACAGTCATTTGGAAAAACAGGCAAGGAGTCCAACTTCTGGATTTTGAGGACTGCATATGCTCCCTTTTTTACTATCAAAATTCGCTGCCAAATTTTCAGTACAAGACAATCTATGAGTTCCTTACATTTGGCTTCAAAGGTAGATAGTAAAATAATTCCTGAAGTAAAGGTATAAAAGACAAGCTGCTCCAAGAGCACCATAATTAATGAAATTTGGTTTTCTGGAGGTTACCATCTCATGTCTCCTTTCCCACTCCATCCCAGATACTCACAGATCATTTCTATGTCCACAGCCTACCCAGTACTGTACTTCTGGCTTCCTCCCTACTATCCCTACTATTCCCTATGTCCTACACATGCCCTACAGTACCTACTGAAAGTAATTTGATTTATGCATATTGGCTGACCACCATATGTCTGCTGATTTACCAGTGTCTGCTACCAAACAGCACATATAGTTGGTATGCACTGGCCACCGCCTTTTCTGCACAGGCACAATTTTGGGCCACTATTCCATTTTAAGCTGCTGTTGCTCACAAAGTAAATAAGACTGTGCATATCTTTGAGACATCTACACCTGTACCAAATTTAGTTGAAAGTAATCAGTATGTAAAATAATAAGTATTTGAATGATTTTGACAAAAAGGCAATCCTGTAATCACATAAGTCTTAATGCTTAAGGAAATTAGATAAAAAAACCCAACCTAATCTCTGAAGCAGATAGATAGAACAGCATTCTTTCCAGATGAAGCTGGAGCTCTGTAGTAGGCCATTTTAGTAGCAGCAGAGACAAATCAAAAGACAGTAGTAAAACAGAAATGAACAGTTAGCATTTTTGCAACTTCATTTCATTTTCTTTTAATGTCTGACTTCCCTTCCAAAAACTCACCTCCCAGACAGCATTGAATGTCAAAGAATTGTGAAGATAACTTATGAAATCAATAAAGCACAGTAATTTTCATTCTGACTTAGCTATGAGTTCTTGTAGGATTCAAATGAGAATTGAATCACCTTATCTGGGAAACTAGCAACATTGATTCAGGTAACACCAATAATGTTAACTTATTCTCCCTGTGATATAAGGTTATTTTGCGCATCTATTATCATGACTATGTCATGCTGCAGCTACAGATAGTTATTGCAACAACTTTTCCGGACAAGTAGGCAGAAATGGGTGGGAGGCATTGAAAGGTTGGGAATATCTCATGTAGTTGTAACTATGTGTTACAACATCCCAGTTAGAGGTTGACATAAATTAGGACAATGCCAGGGAGGTTTCAATTTATCTCAAAAATCGCAGGAGTTGCTTGAGTTGAATCATGCATTTCAGTGTAGGACTTATCCCTTTCTACCACCACCCTTCTCTCTCGCGCTTTATTGGCATTTCTTCCTCCCAAATTTGTGTGCTCCAGGTTGTCTTCTTTCTGAATATGGGAGGTAAGTTCATTTTCAAAGAATAGACATCAAGGCTATTTCATGGTCTACAGCATACAATGAGGAATTTGGAGGAGAAAGACTTCTTCAGTTTATGGGGACTCTCACCCTTCAAATTGCAGTTCACAGAGGCCAGAGGTGAAGGCATTTTCAAACCAGTGTAGATAACCATTCCTCAGATATTACAGAGCTATATATTGCATAAAGCAGAGGCTTTCTAGAAAGGTTTTTAACCCTTGTTGCTTTCAGATGGAACAGTTTACTCAGCAGTTCTGTTTCTGCTTCCCTTGTTAGAATTTCAATATACACAAGGGTTAGAATACTCATAAGAGCAATACAGCTTGTTTTCAGACTCAGTAAGGGTTTTGGCTTTATTTAGGAGTCAGTTCATTGAAGGTTTTGATCACTTTGTCACCTCATTTGTAAGGTAAAAAATAAGTAAGTTTTAATACACTATTATTTTTGCTACCCATTAAGTTAATGTATAGGTAGATAATAAAGCCAGTGATTTGTTCCACAACAGTTATAACCATCATCCTGGCCCTATAAGTTTTATTTGTGTGAGCTGTCCTTACTCAAAAGGAAATCCCAATAAAGATAATAAGAGCACTTCTGGCAGGAAAGGTTGATCCTTAATTAAAGTCCCTTTTAAAAATGTCATTGTAGAAATATTGCTCTTAGATTCACACTGTAAGAGACATGATGAGTCAGGGAAGGTTAATTGCTTGAAAATTATATTTGTAGCTTTCTTAATTAGACTCTGAACTGGAGATTTCAAACTATATTTCCATGGATAACAAAGCACAGCAAAGCTAACTGTCAGCTAAAGAAGGCCCTCAAATTAATTCAAATTCAACCAAGAACAAACTGCCAATGAATTCCTGTTCATATATTCTCTTTGGTAATTATGCAGGTTGTATAAACCCTTTAGGGGTAAATTTAGCACTTGAATCTTTGTCTAATACCCATTTTAAAAAAAAAAGGTTTACTTTTCAACTTATTTTGGAGAACCCAAAGGCAGGTAAAGACTCTTTTCTGCTGTACTGGTAAGATATAACCGAACACCCATGGTTACAAAGATACAAAGTGAGGATGTGTGCATGCATGTATCAATGCACATCTTTGCTCCATAGGATCACCAGATGGTGAAACATTTGATGTCTAACACTCACCATACCATAAGGTATGTTCCAAGCAAATGCCTACTGCTGGAAGCAGCACAAACTAAAACCACAGATGTTGTCTGAAGTAGTAATCAGTATATCAGAAGTGAATTCTTTAGTACTGGAGAAATGCCCGACCTTCT
This sequence comes from Mesitornis unicolor, assembly GCF_000695765.1. Classification (NCBI taxonomy): domain Eukaryota; kingdom Metazoa; phylum Chordata; class Aves; order Mesitornithiformes; family Mesitornithidae; genus Mesitornis; species Mesitornis unicolor. The sequence continues at coordinate 36,533 of NW_010164369.1, read as the reverse complement.
GCACTCTTAGAGAAACCACTGGTGGTAGCTAGCTGTTGTTTGCTGAGGCAATGGCAGGTTTTTACCTCACTTAACATCAGAGAAAGGAAATCATCAGCTGTAGTAGCAGCAGCAAGATGAGTCTGCAGTATTCCAGTGAGAATATTGCCACACATTCCTGTAGTTAATTTGTTTGAAAATGGCTCTATTATTATCATCACTTTCTGTTTATTGTAATTTTGCCTGACTTTTAAGGTTGCAGCTGACTTTTTTGTTTGTCTAAAAGAAAATATTTATTAATGGATATCAGGGATTTTTCACATTATGTACCTAAAACAAGATCACTTTGGGATGAAGAATGTATTAGTGGCTTTGTTGCATATTTGGCACATCACAGCCTTAAAACTGCTAAAGTAAAATAGAGTGGTGAAAGGGCTGAATCTCTCCTCTGCCTTCCTCTGCCCTTGTCCCCAAATCAACCTACCACCCAACTCACTACTTAATTTAAATTGGTTCACTCAGGTATATTAATCTGAGACAGAATGAGCTTTATGTGTTTTTCAGGGATGCCCTGTTTCATTCAGTTTGCCAGGCAATTAAAACTTTCAGAATCAGAGAAAACTTTAAAAACACATTACAGGGCATTTCCAAGTTTAGTTGCACAAAGATTTGTTTAAGAGCAGGAGTCTTCCTGAACTGCGATTCCCTGCTTATAAAAATCTATTTGTTATATGTATATTTATTATACTGTAGATGTATTTAAACACAAGAATGACCATCCTGGTTCAAAACAACTGAGTGTCAATGCAGCCCTGTGTCTCATCTCCTGCGGTAGCAGCTCCCTGACCCATTCATGATCTTGCGATGAAGCAGCTCAGAGGGACATGAGCACAGAACATCTTGGCAGGGATGGGATTTATTAGGGCCAGTCTGTGCATCAGAGAAAGTTTAAAATGTAGCTCCATCCTGAGAGACCCATATCTTGGAAATCTGACAAAGACTCAGAACGAGATCCTCAAGCACCACAAGGAGACATAGTACAAATGAGAATAACTTCACTAACCTCTGTTAGATAGGACCTTTTTAGTTTAAGTAATGCAGATACTGTCCTAGTCCTCCTAATTGTGTACATTTTAATCTAATTTTCACTGAAGTGATAAGTATTTATTTTTAAGTGGTTTATTAAATTATAAATTAGATTAATATTTAACTAGAGAGTTTATCGCCTTTGGAAGAAAAAAAAAGGGAAAAATGACTGCTGATATAAAGTTTGAAATCTCTAAACAGCAATTAAAAGCATTTTCCTAGCTAGTATACAGCTATCTAAGAAATTGCAGCTGATTGCTACTGTTACTATTCCCTGCGGACTAGCAGTTTACTTCATAAAATAACTAAGATGTAGTAGAAAAATAACTAATTATCATAATGTCTGATGGAAAACATTTTTCACATATTGTGAACTGTGCATTCTTGTAACTGATAATTTTCAGAAGAAATGTTTTAGCACAAATAAAGACCTTCCCAAGCTGTGGCTGCAGAAGAGAGATACTACTCAGAAGCCTGTCTTGAACATTTTCATTCTGTATTCCACACAATTCCAACAAAATGCTTGCCTCAGCCAAGCAGAGAGTCTATCATCCAAAAAGAGATTTCCTGTAACTTAGGAAATAAGATGAATTTCGGTCTTCTCTTGAACTGACAGTTTTGTGATATACCATATAAAGTATGGCACAATCTCCTTAAAAGAAAAACTGAAGCCATGCTGCAAAAGTTACAGGCACATCTCACAAATGTGATTCTTCCAGTTTTTTTCTTTGCCCAGTTAGGAAGGAGGGCAGACGATTAGCTGTGTCTCTGAACACAAATTTAGTTTTTTTCTGAAAGCTAGCCTTTCTCCACGTCTGGCCTTTTCCATCTGAATGGGAAAGAAAAATGCAAGAATGAAAAAGACCATCAATACAATCTACTAAAATGTACATGCTACATCTACTAAATGTACATGTTCATTGTACAGCAGTATTTTAAAAATATTGATTCCTATTGAAGAAGGGCCTGACCGCCCTTGCTGGTTTTGATCTTAGCTATTTTCCTCCCCAGATTCTGCATTGTAAATATTGTCAGTCATCTGCCTTCCATAGTTTTAAAAGCATCTGTCACAAAAAAAGGCTGTACTTAGACCATGTTTCAGACATTATCTGTATCAGACTGGACACATAGATGTAAGAACTGTGGCTAGATCAAAAAAGATAAACTGCTTATTCTTTGTTGAGGTGAAAATGTCTGAGACTATGAAGAGAGGAAGTCATAAGGAATTCATGACCTACATTGCAACATTGCAGTATTGCAGTATTTAGACAAACATCAAATATGGACAAGCTTATATGAATATTTAAGGAATATTATTTTAGAAAATTAAAAGCACTTAAAACCAGGAAAGAAGGAAGAATTCTGCAACCTCCAGCCATGGTATGTGGCAAAACCTAGGTAGAGGGCATGGAGGTCTTACCTGAAATCTCAGTATATGGAGATTTTTACTTCCAAGGTGGTTGTATTTGTGACTGATTTAGTACATGGCCATTAAGTGACCATTGAGCGTATCTTAGATAAACATCAATTTATGACAACACAGAAATCCTAGATATGTTCAACTGACAAAAGTACATACATTGCTCTACAGAAATACTTGTACAATAGTCATAAAAATCCTTGTCAGTGTAATTGAAAGACTGATTATACGTTTTGGGCTCCCATAGCTGTTTCTTAAAGAACAGTTCAATGTACTTACACTACTTAGTCACACACAAGTCTATGGGGCTGGACAGGATCCACTTGAGGATGCTGAGGGAGCTGGCAGAAGCCAGCCACTTTCAATCATTTATCAGCAGTCTTGGCTAAACAGAAAAGTCCCACTTGACTGGAGGTTAGCAAATGTGACAACCAACTACAAGAAGGATCCAGGGAACTACAGACCTGTCAGTCTGACCTCGGTGCTGGGGCAGGTTATGGAGTAGATCATCTTAAGTACCATCACATGGATCATACAGAACAACCAGGCGATCAGGCCCAGTCAGCATGGGTTTATGAAAGGCAGGTCCTGCTTGACTGACCTGATCTCCTTCTATGACACGTGCTCCACTTAGTGGATGAGGGAAAGGCTGTGGATTTTGTCTACCTGGAGTTTAGTAAAGTCTTTGAACTCATTTCCCACAGCATTCTCCTGGAGAAATTGGCTGCTCATGGCTTGGACGGGTACTCTTCACTTGGTAAAAAGATGGCTGGACGGCCGGGCCCAAAGAGTTGTGGTGAATGGAGTTAAATCCAGCTGGCAGTTGGTCACAAGGGGTGTTTCCCAGGCCTCAGTGCTGGGGCCAGTTCTGTTTAAGCTCTTTATCAATGATCTGGGTGAGGGGAACAAGTGTATCGTCATGGTTTACTGGGACTTGGCAGTGTTAGCTTAATGGTTGGACTTGATGATCTTAAAGGTCTTTTCCAATCTATATGAGTCTATGGTTCTACGATTTATTCCCCATTCTACAAGGACTGCAGGAACTCAACATGTTACAAAATTTTTCTTCCTCAAAAAATGGTCCTAGCTTGGATGAAAAGTCTTAAACAACACTGAGGTCAGCCAGTTAAGCACATAATGTGGCACTGGGACCTGCTCTGTCCTGTGCACGTTCTGTCTGAGTCAGTTTTGGCACAAGTGTATGCTGGAAAGGGATACAGCATCACATCTAAAAGCCCAAAAGCAGGGAAGAGTCACTGTTACTGTTACTCTGTTCTACAGGATGATGTACTTGTTGAAGACAATGTGAACTCCACATATAACTGCCCCTGTCAATTGTGTAGAATCCATTATAATTGCACTGTAGTGGCACTATGTTATGGTAAGAGCATTCTAGCAAAAGCTTAACTACATCAAATATGGAAATGCATGAACTTTTCATACCACTGACAAATTGCAAGCTACTTATCATAACAATATTATAGATGGCAATTCTTCATTTCTGCAGCTCAAGAATTTCAGTAACTATTTGTCTTCACATTCATAAAACAGTATTGTGGCTTTCTGGGTTAGAAATTTAAATAAAATCCCTGACAGATTTTAAAAAAGTAATAATTTTATATTCAATTAGTAACTTTTTTACTTGTTAAAAAGCAAGTAAAAGCTTATGTAATTCATCAATGACAACTGAAAACTGAAACTTTAATTTAATATGGAGGCGGGCTTTAATCAACTTCGGAGCATTTCTGTTACTGTTTTGAGTAGGTGACAATTATCAGTGCTGTCCTTGTGAAGGTTACTACGCTTAGCAATGGGTAGAGGTGAGAAATAATTTTCTTCATGATCAAAGCCCATCTGGCACAACTGACTCAGACAAATGAAGGTGCCAGTCACAGTAATTGCTACGTCAGTTACTATGTCTTGGGATAAACATAAATAAAAGAAAATCCATTTCTACTCATACTTCCCCCATATTTGGGGATAGGTGGGCATCTTTACTACTGGCTTTTCAACATTCAACAGAATGCTTATGTACATCTTGGAGGAAGCAGCAATTTGCACAAAGTAAGCAAACTCCAATGTAATGCAGTTTTTGACTGTTAACTGATACTAATAAAATTATTATTTTTAACTCTACCTTTCCAATTATTTGATACCCTCACTCCTCAAAGATTGAAAGCACACACTAAAGATGTTCCTGAAATGCTCTGCTTACAGAGCATGCCCTAAAATTCTTGGAACAATTAAAACGCCTGCGTGCAACTCATGAGATGACTATTGAACAAGTCATTATATTTCAAAATTCTAGTGAAACAGAATAAGACAGACACAGCCAACAGGCATGACAGGAACACAACAATCCTGTCAGAGCAGCACCTTTGGGAGAAGGAGGGCAACTCAGCCAGCATTTTATCAGTCCCAAGGCAAAAGGAAAGGAAGACTACACAGAAAACAAAAGAGAAAATGTCAGGCCTGCTGGGAAGTAGAGCTTCAAAGTCTGCAATGATGTAAAAGAAGTGCCAAACAAGAGCATGAATGTTAATGAAACTAACACAGTATTTAATAAAATCCCCTGCCAGTTTACCAACACAATCATGAGCAAGGCAGAAGAATGAAAAAAATATTCCTGTTCATATATGCTAATTCTCCTTCCAGCCACAAAAAGAACTTTCTTATGTGCTGCAATTTTAAGGGAAGTTAATAGTTAATATTACTCTTCATAAAAATATCAACACAGACATCCTAATTTCTTAATTTTTTTATTATCACTGGTCTATTATTGAACTAATTTGCACCTACTCTTCATCTTGTAGGGCACAATAACCAATTTATCTTTTTGTTCAAGTTTCAGAAGGCTCTGTAGTCAGAACCTGATGTCTATTCAGGGCACAGACATTTAGTGGAGATAATCCCGGCTGGTGACTGGTGCCAGTAGCAGACTTCTACTGACATTTCCCTGGAGATCTGCACCTGGTTTTCTTTTTTCTGCTCTATATGGAAAGTCACTACTTGTGGCAGATGAGGTCTATTTTATTAATTCCTATTGCAGTTAATAAATCCAGTTGCTGAAAAACTCTTCATTCAAAGTGATGCTTCTGAGAACATGATCTCAATGTGGCTTATCCCTGAACAAAATCACATTTCAGATTTTTAGACTTTGAGCTGCCTGTAATTTGTTCTGTGTCTTCTGTTAGTACCCTGGTCAGTGGTGCTTATTTGTGATTCTGTTCTCAGGTAGTCAATTATTATTTCCAGTATCACAAGCACTGTAACTATTCATAAGACATCCTTTTTCTCCAAAAGTTGACATGGTATCTGAAAATTTTCCTGTTTTGGGTTTTGCAAGTGAATAAAGACTTGTAGTAATAAAATTATTTCTCTAGTGGTACTGGTGCAGCACTGGTGCCATTTGTATGCTTGGACAAGTGTCACTGATAGGTCTTAACACTGACATTTTGCAAACAGTTTTGCTTCCATAAAAGTAAAAGACAAAGAAATAAAACCAAAATTACATTCTCTGCTTTCTCTCAAGTTCTGTCTCTTCTACAGTCATAACTAGGAATGAAATGCAATATCAGTTTATTTTGACCATCAACGTTAGAAGGACTATTTTTGGTTGCACTAAAGACATAGAAATGCTGAAAAAGAAGTTTTAATCACACATTTAAGAGACAAAGTACAACTGCAGTTCTGACCCAAGAGAGAATTGGCCATTTGACTACTTCAGGGATGTAATTGAAATTCCAGCGAATCAAAAGGATTTTTCCCATTGATTTCTTTTAGATCTGAGCTGGACCTTTAATTATTAGAAAAGTAGACAGATTTTATGCTCTCTCAGGACTCTCCATCCCTCCCTTTTTGTGACAAAGAGCTAATTTGAAAGCACTAGTCTTTAAGACATGAACTAAGAAATTGATTTTTTCCAATGCAAATCCAGAAGGAAAAGTTTTCATCTTGTAATTAAGAGATAATAAAATACTCACTGATGGATCCTTTGTTGGCTGAATGGAGCGGTATAGCAGTCATTCTCCTCCAGATCTGGCAGTGTCTCCTTGTCCAGTTTCATTGGCTTTTTAGGTAACCATCCTCGAAACCTGCTTATTTGTTTCTCGATCCTGCAGCACATGAAAAGTGTGAGCATTTGAGATAGTGTTTTTTCATTACTTTATAGAGCACTTACAAAGAACACATACTGGCAAACTAGGCCACTCAATATTTCAACTGGAAAAGAAGCAATGTCTTTGACTTTTTTGAGGCAGACCAAATTATACATGCTGAACTTGATTATTAATAACTAGCTTTCAGTGAAGGAGCACCCTATTTTGTCTCAACAGAAAAGCAATGCTGATGGTACATGCTGCTATAAATCTTAAGCCCAGCAAGCTCTTTGCAGCTCTCTAAACCTTTAATTCTCAGTTTTTCAGTTAGTTTAAATTCCAGCCTTAATGAACACATCAGACTTTGGACATACAAACATTAGAACAGCAGAGACAGTGACAGAGAGCTTTGACAGCTAAACCCCAGCAATCTGCATCCCTTTACTGCTCTCTGCACAGATTCTTACCTCACAATTGATGCTATAAAAAATAGGCTACTTTGTTCAATTGGTTCAACTGTAGTGTCTTGCAATACTACAACCTCCATGAAACCAGAGTACTTAGTGTATAGATTAACAAGTGACTTCTATGCAGGTTCTTACATTTAGGTGAAAGCAAACTAAGATCAAGCTGGAGAAAGGGCACATTTAATTGCAAGTGCACTCTTGCAAAGATGCACAGGGAAATGAAGGGAAGGGGAAGAATCAGAGCCAATTGGAGAAGACAATCTAAAACAAACTCAAATGCAAACTAAAATGTTGTAATGCAAAACACACTAGAAGGATGAGATATGTCTGGGACAATGAACCCTACTCTCTCAGAAGTTCCTAACATCTTCAAGTCCTAATCAGTGATCCCTGCCTGCAAAAGTCATAGACTACAAATTGTGAACTATGCACATACTTCAGTCACTGGATGAATCTTTCCAGGACTGGAGCTAAAGGGCATGAATCAACATCCTTTGAAGTTTGTGTCCAGTTGTGGATTAAGTTCAAGGACCGGAAATGTAGTTGTTTCTTTTCTTTTGAAGAATTCAGCACAATAACTCTATGACTAGCGAATGCTCTGAGCTCTGCACAGTCACTTTGAGTGAGGGCAACTCATACCCAGGCAGCTGAGTGTGTGGGAGAGTGACATGAAATGATGACATGCTTTCATTTAAAATACATCTAATATTTCCTGGAATATTCAACCATCACCCATCAGGTATTTTTATCTTGAATAAGAAAGCTAACACTAATTTTAAAAAACACAGGCACATTTCAAAATTGTAAACCAAATAAGCTCTCCTTGTTTTGGTATCATTTGTGTATCCCCATCCTGGGAATAGCCAGGGGTGGTGGTGGAAATTTACCATCAGGATTGTTTGGAAGAATTGGAATGTGTATGCAAACATTAGATCTGTACTAAATTAATCATAAACTCTTAATGGGCAGTGTTTGCATTGGCCCAGCAGTTGAGAGCACAGGAGGAGGATGTTTGCAAATGTCTGTGCCTAAATGCATGCGAGATGTCAGATCCCTGGGCTGTAGAGGGTTCGACCAACTGTAACTCTCCAGTTGCAGCATTCAGTCTGACAGCCTGGAGCCAGGCTGTGCAGATACTGATAGGAATGACAAGGGAGAAATAAGTTCTCTACAAGGGAATTCCCTCTCTCTTGTGGCCACCAGTTTTCCCTCTGTAAAGGCCACAAGCTCTGCATCACTGTATATTTGGCAGGCTTAGTGGCTCTGGGTACGGAAAAGGAAGGAGGAATCAGGCAGAAAGATTTTCTAAATATCCTGTTCCATGCTTACTTGTTAACCAAAATCTCTAAGCTATTAACACCCTTTCTAATCCGCAATCCTCTCCTATTCATCCTGCAAGTCAATGTGCACATTTGCGATACACGTGCAGCAGGTTTATCACACCAGGCATGCACACACAGAGGCACAGAGTGCTTTCCCCACTTTAAAGGAATGCATTATTCATGTCAGCTTCTCACTGAGTGTACCCAGAATTTGACTGGTTTGCTATTCCCAAGGCTTAGATTACTTGGCATGCTCAGCGAGCCTGCTGGCAAACAGGTCTGAAAATGTTGCAAAGCCTTTCTGCACAGCCCAGAACATACAGTACAGCAAAGCTATCCCTAGGGAAAAAAGGTAGTTATCTCCTTGGAAAAGAAAAATGACCAAACTCTTAAATTGCGGCCAGCTCACTCCAACAGTGCCATCAGCCAGCAGCATAGTGTACTCTTCAGGAGTATCTCTCAAAAAGAAAAGCTTAAAGAGTGGTGTTGGTGCTAACACAGTCACACAGCGTTAAAAATCTACTGTGTTTTATCAGTTCTTCAAGGCTAATCCATGCCTCCCTTTCCCTTATGGAGACATTTAAATACTCAGCTGAACAGGGGAACGGTGTTTGAGAAGCAGAGCAACCTATACAAGAACAACAGAGTGCATGGTGTGATGAGGCACTGTAGAGTTAGCCACAATGAAAGAGGAGGGTGGAAGATCTGATAATAATATCCTTCTTAAATTCCTTCTTTAAAAACACTTGTTAGCCTCATAAGGCAAAAACTCATTCTCTTCACACAAAGTCTCAAAGACATTGTCTCTTCCACTTCAATCCTGCCCCTGCTCTCCACATCTAGCCTTTACTGAGTATCCTCTTTCTGAAGATACATATTATGCTTAACTCACACAAAAGGTTTCTCAAAAAAAATATCAAAGAAACTGTTTATTCACTAGGAAGTGGTGTGGGGATAGAATAATTTCATTTTCAAAGGAAAGAAGAAGTTAGGAAAATAAAAAACCATGCTTCAAACTGAGACTGATTTTTATCTGTGGGTCAGCTTTGATAGAGCTTTTTGCATATTATAATGTTAGATATTGTCTTAGTTTAGTTTTTAACCACAATGCAGGTACTGTATAGGTACCTCATACCCTGTCTTTCCTCTAAAATGTATTAGGGGAGTTTTGGTATTTGAAATTTTGAGATCATTAGAATTTTTCCGAGAGAAAATTCAAGTCAGATTGACAAGTTGCACATGACCTGCTCTGGGCTTTGTCTTGTAACGAAATTCCTCTTTAAAATACATTTTGCCCAAATGTCAATATAATGCTTGACTTAGCTCAAAAAATTGGACGAAGGATTCAGTTACCTCTAAGCTTCACTGAACTAGCGGCAGAGGAAATAGATACTTTTATTGAAGTTGTATATCTGAGTTTCACATAAATGAAAATAAAGCTAAATACATTTTCTTTTTTCACTCTGGGACAATTCATTTATAGTATTTCCACCTCAAGTAGCTATTTATAGACTTGAACATAAAAATTGAGGTTAGCCAAGTGTTTTCATCACTCAGGTACTAAAATACCATAAAAAGACCATACCTCTTCCCATACTGACTTCAAATCGCATCCTGACTCATAAGAAAATGAATGTAAGCAAAATTTCGTACACCACATACAAACATTTGAAACTTCACCTACTCCTTCCTATCTATCACTTTAGTCAAAGCAGCCATGTCTTAATTAAAATCACGACAAATTCAAAAGTTAACAGCTGCTATGGTATTTATTGTAAGGTGGGGATGGAAAGTGGAGAAGCATCACCAAGCTTTAGAAGAATTGTGTGCCTGTGCTGACCAGGTGAAATGCCTTAACTCCACAACAAGCCCATGTTGTTCTTACTAATATATAGAAGCAAATACTATAATGTGAGATCCATGCTGGTACTCTCAAGTCACCAGCACACTGGTGATAGTATTTAATATACAAAATGCTTTTTAATATGCTCATACAGCAGAGTAATAATATATGATTTTTTTTTCCCATGGATGTGCATCTACTGACATTATCTGCAAAGTGATACAGCTGTTTACTCCAAAATGCAGATTTTTCAAATTTAATTCTTCTGTCTTGGAGGTTCATGGGAATATTTCCACTGACCTCAGAGTAGCACAGTAAATGAAATGCTAGACCCTTTTGAAAACTGCATCAAGAGCACTGTGGCATTAAATGCCAATATATGATCTGCTCTTTGCCAAGCCCGTATATTTGTTAGTCTTTTTGGAGAAATTTTCATTTAATTGTCCAAGGAATCAAAAAGAAAATGCAAACTGCAGCATTGGAAGTTTTTCATTGCATTAAGTTGGACGTAAACCAGGCACCAAATATAACTTAAATATATTTAATATTTAAGTGAAAGCAGTTCAAAGATTCTTCAAAAATATTCATCTCTCAAGCTCAATAACATTACACCAGAGATGAACTTGGTTCATTGCCTTCCTATCTACCAATAAAGTACTAAGTATCCCCAGAGAGGAAGCAACAAATAAATAATGCCATCACTATTACAAGTAAGCAAGGTGCATGAAAATGAAGAAAACAAGCTGTAACTGTGGTATTTTAACTCTAAGAAACTCCCTAATGACCTACATGAAAAGACAGAGAAACAGTGTTTGCACTAACACACTTATTCTTCTTTAAAAGATTCCATCAACTGAAAAATATTTCCTTATTCCTAAAAATGGCAACACTGATAAAATGAATTGCCTTTTTCACATTGCAGATGCATTAAAACTGTATTTGCTTTTGCAGATGTCCTAGTATGTAATCCCTCCTTCTACCCTTCCTACAAACACAGCTAGTAAACCTTTTCATCCAGCTTGATCTTAACTGTTATTTTTATTATTGGGTCCAAATGAATATAAACTGAACTGTCATAAGAATTATACTCACCTATTCATGAACTTGTATCGGCGGTGCAGGTAATAGATTTTTCTCCTGGAAGAACAGCAAAAATGAAGCCAGTCGAGAAGAAAACCCATCGTCAGTTACAGTATGAACTAGCAAGGAAGGAAAGGAGATTGAAGACAGAAGCCTGTAAGAGGTGGAGGAAGAGACTAAAAGAGAGATTAACAGAACTGTCACAGGAAGTCACACAGACTCTGGTGGCACTTGAAATGCAAGAAGCTCATAATTTTCCCACTGTTTTCTCCTTTTCTGCTATTTGTCGTGTGTGAAAGACAGGGACCCCAATATGTTTCCATTTCAAAGAAGTCTATAAACTGTTATAGGAATTCTATACGGCTGATAGCAATATGGATAAATTATCTCACATCCACTAGTGAATTATTAAAGTTGTGTTTAGTGAAACACAAGGGGGAATCACTTAGAAGAGCCAGGGAAGTGGAACCTGATGCTGCAGTTTGCCATAACACATGCAGTATCAACAAGGACCAGTGGTTGCTGTTGGGGTGACATCCCTTGAAACAGAATATAGGCCACACAAGCAAATGAGCATGTGCTAGGCATTCGCCCTCCATGTATGCAGCTACTCCCTCTGCCCCTCGTACAAGCACAGCTGATCTCTGTGGTCAGTGCAGTAAGCTGTGTAGAAGTGCGCACGGGGAACAAGTGAGCAGGCAAGGGTGCAGCAGACACATCCTGACCACACTTTTGGCCTGCTTTCTGACCAGCCCTGCAGCCCCCTAACCATCCTGTGTAGATCCAGAACGGGCAGTCCACCTCCTTCCTTTCTCACTGTGCTGCTGGCAACTTTTGTTCTTCTTGTACGTGCCTATAACATCACAGCTGTCAGGATTTGGCCCCTCACCTTCAGCAGAGAGAACACATCTTCATAAGAGTTAAGAAAATCTGAGGGCTCTTAGGTGTGAACTTGGGACTGATACTCCTTACTGGAAGATTTGGATGCCTGCCTCAACTCCAGTTTCCTTCTCCAGAGGTTGACTTTGTCATCTGCTTAAGGTTACTGCTAAATCAAGGTGGTTTCTGTGTATTCTGAGAGGTTCCATCGTGTAATGCTGAACTTTACCACTTCTGGAAAATGAAGGGCTTACACAACACATATTCTAAATATCTGTGTATATTAAATATACTGTAGGAGTGCTGTTAGTGCCTTGGAAGCAAGCATGGTTGGGAGCTTTCTAAAATCAGACAGCACTGATGATTTATAAACTATAGAAAAAAAATTGTTAGCATTCCAGGTTAATGTTCAGAACTTAGAATTTAAATAATGCATAGTATGTTGACATCATTATTGTTTTCAATGTCCATATTGTGCTGATGAAGTGAAATTTGCAGAATAATTTCATGTGGGCCAGCCTTTTTTGGCCAACTCCTCCATAAGACAGTGTTACTTATCTTGCTTGGCAGGACCAGAGAAGGATCAAAGCTAAATGTTTCTGAAGATGCCATCCACTTCTTGACTTTGCTTCAAATATCCAGAGGTATCCATGGTTTTGGCACCCCTGCTTTGAAACTGTAAGGATTTTATTCCCTGATGCAAGGACCTTGGACAATTCCAATCTCAAATATCAGGGGCTGTAAGCAATCAGTAGCCCTTAAAACAAGGTGTTAGGCAAGGGCACCTGGAAACAGGCAGTCTAGACTAGTGGACATTTTGTAAAATAATAGTCTTGGTTTTAAATGGTAAACAGTACTGTTCCTCCTAAAATAAAATTCAAGAGCCTGTCCAGCAGACATTAGTAAATCAACATGATTTCCTCTTAACAATACTGTAATAATTCTCTCTCTGTGGATGTGGAAAGAATGAAGCTGTTGTCCTGAGGCAGGTCAAGAAACTTTCAGTATTTTCAAAGCTTTCTGTATAATCTGTATGGCATCTACTTTGCTGTCTCCGGAGAGACAGATTTCAAAAAAGGGACTTCAGATCAGGAAAGAACAAGCTGCTCACAGTGACTAAAATCTGAGTTCCTGGTGTGTTTCCTGAGACCTTATCCTCCTACTGGGACAAGTTTGTCTCAAGGAACACCACAGAAGTCAAAGGAGGTACACTTTTGGCCCAGTCCATTGTTTCTATGGCTGGGACACATTTTAAAAAGAAAATTGATATCTTGCAATGGCTTGTGATAGCTTTTATATTTTTCTCTTTAGCATTAAAAGCATAAGAAAGAACAGCTGAAGATTTGTTGTGAAAATGAAAACCAAAATACATATAGAATAAGCCTGCAATTTTGTGCTTAATTCATATCTGTTTTTCCTAGCAAGTTCTATACTGCTACAGCCTGGCTTGTATCAGAGGCATTTTTAATTCTTAAGCAGAAAGAAACAGAAGAAATCCTAGTGTACAAAGGACACCAGCTCAATAGTCATATATTCTGGGTCTGATCCTTTTCTTGCTCAGGAGTAATTCCATTAAAATCAATGGAATTATGCATCTATAAATCCTGCTAATTCAAAGAAGAATCAAGACCTCTCCGTTCATGGGTTTTGGTCAATTCCAGTGAAAATTTTTATGCTATTTTAACAGTTCTGATAACCAGCAGAGTAAAATCAATATTTTACATAGAAAATTTGATAGCCCAGCATGCAAATAATATTAAGTAAATGATAAAAATAATCTCAATGATGATGTGGAATGAATTTGGTTATCAGTAGTATTTAATATAAGCTCTTTATTTTCTCCACAGAAAAAAAGCATCGATAGTCTGAATTGTTCTCCTATTAGATCGGATACTTATTTATAATCTGTATTTCCATAATTAAGCACTATACAAGCAATTTACAGGTGCTGAACATACCAGATACGTCCAACAGACATGCACATTCTGTGCTGCCTTACGTACCTGGATCTTCTTGACCTCCCATTGATTTCAATGAAATGTCCATTTAAAAAACAGCAGCGCACAAGTATGCAGGGGGCTCCAGCATTGAAGGGGTTAAAGGGCCTAAGGATAGAATACCCCATGAAAACAGCTGCACTGCCACAGCTCACCTTAATTTCAAACCAGTACTGTACTGAAATTGCAGGCATTAACAAGAAAATAGCAACAAATATGGTAACTAAGGTACTCCATTTATATTTTCTAAAGATGTGTGGTATCTTATAGAAGAGCTTTTCCATGTGCATTTTGGTGTTATTATTACACTAGGTTTACAGTATAGTGTGACTTTGGAGGGTGAGACAAAATACAATTACACTTACCTAAAAGGCATTCTTACATTCATTAGTTCAGCATATTTGCCCAGGACCTCCCAAGGGGCATGCAACTTCACAAAGATGATGTCACTGTTTGTTAGAGATGACTGCAAAAGAAAAACAAAACAGCCACCAGGGCTTACTTTTCCAAGTAAAAAAGCAAGAAACCATGGTCAGTGGTCAATATCTACGTTTCTGGTCTTGTGTCACCCCTCCCACTTCCCGATTCTTCCTCAAGCACGTGTTGTTCTATCGGTATTTTGTCACTTCATTTTCCTTCTGGTTTCCTGAAAGCGAGGCTGTGACTCCCTTCTGACCTCCATGTTTATTTCCTTCACGTGGAAAAGAGGACACAGAGGGCAGGCTGACATCCAGTTGTGGGTTACCCAAGTGTGGAGTGGGAATAAGGTTGGTGGGTAAATCTGTGTCTGGAAGCCTCGTCCTGAACTTCAGCTAAAAGCAAAATGGCAAGTCAGGATCTGATTCTGCCAATTGACCTGGTTTTTCACATAGAAGTGCAGATGTGTGGAGGCACATCCAGCAATCAAGAAATGCTTTTATGACAGTGTGGTCTTATCATTGTTGCCCCACATGGACAAATAATGAAGTCCCAGCTACAGAACCATGGTCTCCAGCTTTCTTTCCTCCAGTTTTCCTCTTGGCCACATGAATTCTGAATGTTAGAACTAAAGCCAGCAGGAAAAAGGAAATCTGCTGCTGCCTACAGCACATTTGTTGTCCAGGAAAGTCAAGGACCATGACTATGCCAGCAAGATCTCTTTGAAGTACCCACCATCTTCTTTTCTGTGGGTTGTATGTAGTGTGAAGAGAGCTTTACGTAGGGTATGCATGCCAGAATGGCTGTTATCTAACAGGAGTCTGCATGGTGAAGAACAGATAATATGCAGTAAAGAGGAGAAAAGGAGAAATTTAGCTTTGTTTGCACTCAGGAGCAAAATATAAAATATTTCAACATGAAATGATACAACAGCAACAAAATGCTCCCAAGAGTCTTGTTTAGAGACCATGAATTCAATTGTACTCTTTCCAATGACTTTTATGGATGCTAAATCAGGCCTCTAATGTTGTTTTTCTTTATAGATACATCTATACAAATTATCTTTTATTTTCCCATGTGGATATAGCAAGTAGATTCCACAAAGCCAAGACAATTGTGCTACTCTAAAAAATTTCTGCAAACTACTCTCTCAAAGATGAGCGTAAATCAGCAGTGGACTGGCAATTTTGTCATTAACAGCTTGGATTAAAAAAGCCAAAAGAAAACGAACCCCCCAAAACCAAAACCTAATGAAAATCAAAAGAACTATCTAATAAGCCCAATACACAAAGGAAACTATAGTCCTGACACACCACTGAAATTTGAGAAATGGAGGAAATTTATTAAAAATGGCCTTTAAAAATAGCGATTAATTAGTGTTAAACAGGAAGCTTATAGGCACTTTCCAGCACACTCCAGTTTAAGCCATATGGATATGGCAGCCACAGTACAAGTCTTGTAGAGATGTTGTTTCACAAGTGAATACTATCTTCATCTAAATTTGATTTCTTATGTGTTACATGTTTTCACACAGAAACAGGAGAAAACTTCCATATAGTTATCACAATGCAGATGTTAAAAGAATATTTTTTACACAATATCTTTTAATATTATTTTATCAGCTTTGTCAACAGAAGACCTAACCAAAATACATTTGGGAGGTTCAGTTATTTTCAGAAGAAAGAGATAATAATGTCATATTATTAATATGGAAATCCATTTCTCTTGGATTTGCTCATGTTAAGTCTTTGTAAAGGCAAGCACTAAGAAAGCCTGAGAAAAACAAGACTGGAAAGAGAAGAACAAATCTAGAAGGAGGAGTAACTGAATGAAATGTCACATTCGCTTAACATAGAAATAGTTAATCAAAATACCTGAAAAAAATATCGAGAGCACTGTCTTAGTTACAGAAATACTTCAGTGAATGGAATCTCCTAAACTCTCTTTGTTAAGTTAATATTTAGACACAGTATCCTTTAGCTTCTAGATGTTTCATTGAGAGGAGAGGAGCATTCTTCTGTTGTAATTGACTTTCAAGGTTTGGCTCATTAAATGGTTTGGAGAAGCAAACTCAATATCCCATTATGGGAACACGCAAACAAAAATCAATGTAACATTGCTCCCCTTGGAAATTTAACTAAGACATCTATTGACGTGAGCAATCTGCTAGAAAGTGATGTCTAGATGATGAAGAAATTAAAACAGAGGAATCAAGGGGACAGACAATGAGGTAAAATACTTTTCAAACACAGAAATGGAATAAGTGTTTGGAATTGATCTGCAGCACCAGTGCCTATAGAGTTATCACCATACTATAATTGCCAGGCCACCAACATTTAAAAAAACTGGTTGTTTCAAACTGATTTCTTGAGGAGAAATACCCATAGCAAACCAGATTTTCTTCCGGTCAGTAATAACATTCTTGCTGGTCTTCAGAGCAGTGCACACCCAGTGTGACAAGAAACTTGTCAGAATCAGAGAATCGCAGACCAATCTAGGCTGGATGGGACCTTGAGGGGCACCTGGGTTAACACTGTAGCTAAAGCAGGGCCAACTCGCATCGGGTTGCTCAGTGGTTTATCTCACAGAGTCCTGATTATCTTCACAGGCAGAGATTTCACAGCCTCTGGGCAGCTCACTTACTGAAACTGGCTGGAGAAAAGAATATTTTCTACGAAGAACTATACTGTCCTCCAGAGAAATATAGGATGAAAACTACAAGTTTCTATACATGAAAATTCATGAAAGTTCAAAGTGTTCAATGCAAAGGCAACATTCTTTATAAAACAACTGGTCTTATTGCGAGAACTTTTTTGAAATTATTATTCTGATTGAGAGGCACTAGCAAGGTGTATTTAGTTTAACTAAATCCTGATCTACAAAACAGGTTTGTATGGTAGAATTCAGATTGCCAGACTCTGGGTTACAGATACAATATACAATGAATTTCAGTGTTCAGCACCATTAATCTACAATTTTTCATATGCTGTAATTTTCCCTTCCTTCTTTGCACTCCCCAACCCCCTTCTACAGCTGGAAATCATATTCCATAATTCCTGAAAATATTACATCAGTATTTGATAATCACAAGTTTCTATAGCCCATATCTCTGTATCCGAGATATTCACTATTTCCCAGACTTTCTGGCTTCACTGACAAATCACTTTAGTACCATATAATTGCTGTCAATCCTAGAATACAGGCAGTACCATAGGCCCACATATCATAGACTTGCCCTTCTGATAAGACTACCTTTCTCTTTTACCATTAAGTTTATACAGATACTGTATTTCCCAAAGAAAGCAAATCAACCACAAATGTGTTTAAAAAGAAAGCTCCATATTCTTATCCAGTATCGCTATATAAGAAGTGGAAGAGACTGAAGTAGCATAAACATCTGCTTTGGTGAGTTACAGTCATCAGCTAGGCCAAGGAAAACTTGTAAAGGGCAGGTTCCTATTCTCCTTCTGAAAGCAGGCATAGACTGGTGTCAACTGCTGTTGAAGTCCTGGCTACTAAACTCACATGTACTTCTGCAGGCCTTCAAACTCCTTTTGGTGGCAGAATTTAAATATACATACACACTATTGACCTGACTCTGTTTGTGCTTGTTATTATTGTTAGTCTGAATGGAAGCAAACTTATGCTGACGCTGAATGTCTCTTGAAAAGCCCACATTTTGCTATATTTGCAGGCTGACTTCCAGGATCAAGGCTGGAGATTAGTATTTTTTGTCAAATACGCTCTTGAACATTCTCTTTCAACAAAGGCTTTTTTTTTGTTCATTATCAATAATATTGTCAAGTCATTTTAAGACAAAACCAACTGTAGGACTCACCTTAATACAAGCATTTCTTGACTGTAAAAGCTAAGAAGGTTGAGAAAAGAGATTTACAGCATATAACCTTGAAGAAGGATGAAAATACAGTGTCTCCAATTGAATGGTGTAATTGTTTATTTGCCTTGAGGCTACTAGGCAGGCAACTGCAAAAAAACAATGCTCTCATTTATGCATGCATATTAACAGGGAAAAGAGATCAGGATTTACCATTAAGTTTTTTTCCTCAAGACTGGGACTTTTATAAAGGTAAAGGGAGATAAATAAGATTTTGAAACAGATCCAACAACCATAATTAAACTTTGCCTACTTTAGCAAGACCCTGCCAGTCAAGTTAAAAAGCCAAAATGGTAACAGTTCTTTAAATTTTGGCAAACATATCTTATTTCTGTTAAGACCATAATGCAGGAAAAGCCAGAAAAGGAGAGAAAATCAACATTCTTGCTCTAGTAACAATTCTCTCTATCATCAAGCTCTGTATGATGTCTGAGTGCAGAGCAGTAAATAGTAACTGCTACAGGTTTCACTGTTTTTGAGAATTACTCTGTTATGCTAACAGCACAGACTGATTTGCCATGTGGAGTGAATTAAGTGGAAAAACAAAACCCAGCAAATTTTAGTTGATGTAATCATTCTTCCTCTGCAAAACCAAAGTAAGTGTAAATTCAAAAGGGTAATTCCATTGAACTGGAAAAGCAGCAGTAAATGTGCTGCCAATACTTTTCAGGAATGCGTACATTACTGCTTGGTAATTACTTAGATACTGTCAATATATGTCCAGTTTCAGGGAAGATATTATATACTTACAAGCATTAACCTACACGTTCATGGATCAGAGGAATCTAGTAAATAATAGTACCAATATCTTTCACATATATGCTTTCAACCAAAGTATAGGTTTAGGGGAAAAAAGGGAATATACTGCTCACTTTCAATCAGGATTTCAAGAAGCTTTTGACTCACAAGAAACTGTAGGGCAAGAGCAGTAAGAATGAAAACAGGAGTAAAAAATAGAAAGCCCTAACTAATAAATAGGAAGCTGTTAATGGAACAATTTTGACATAAGAGGACATTGACATATAAAATATAGAATAACTTGTTATAAGTCGATATAGTTACATGATTACACATCTCATGACAAAATGTGATGATGGGATAAAGCATTATTTTTACTCTGCAAAATACTTCCAGAGGTTCAGCTCCAGTAGAGTTAGTAATGCAGGCAGGTGGCTGCCTATTGCCAGCACTCAGGCAATGTGTCATCTAATCCAACTCAGAGCAGATGTCATTGTTACAGTGCTTAATTTCTGGCAGCAGTTGACAGGATCTCAATGCTGGAACAGAGCAGAGTTAGTAACAAATGAAATGTTTGCAAATGTCCTTTCATGTTGAAAAAATGTGTGAGTGGGAGGGCAACTTAAAGAACAGGGCAGGTTACTTGAGGGGAAGTAAAATGCTAATACTATCTCATTGCTCAAGTTTACTGTGCAATGATAAGCCTACAATCTGCAACAGAGAGATACAAATTCCTTTGAGATAAGAAACAGCATGAGAAAGGATGTCTTTAATTCTAATCAATGTTATCTGAATCCACAGGATGGATCTCACAGTCAGGTAACTTAGATGTAGTAAATCTACCATGGAAATAATATCCTCTCACTTGGACTCCACTTCCTAAAGAAAAGGGTTAGAAATACTTGCAGCATGACCATCTTCACGGAAGAGGTTGCTCTGACTGTGAGGCAATGAGAAAATATTTCTTGATAATCTCATTAGCAAATACTGAATTAATACAGGTTTGACCCATCTGGGTAAGATTTCTGTGACAAAATAGCTAATCACATGGATTTCATCTGACAAACAGACAGGATGCATCTTTTAATTCCTCTGGACAGGAAGATTACTATAAACATGTGAAATTAATTATTTGCAGATATAAAAATGCAGATAGCTAAAACCTCTGAGCAGAATAATGTGTTTTTTACTTATAACATATTACTTGACATTAGGTCTCTTTACATGAGGCATCAGATATATGCTGCAATTTTAGATGAAAAAATTAATTTTTTATACACTGGTAGTTGAGATCATAAAACATTTCTGACTCTACTATGGGCTAAAAGAGGTCTCTTACATACCGTATTTTGCTTCTAGCATCACAGGCCATTAAAATTGCATCATACAATTGAACTATTGTTTTTCAGGCAGCTTCCTTTGTGATTTACCCGAAGTGTAAAATATAAAACCAATATTTTTCCAGTACAGATTTATGTCTTATTTATCATTTTTTGAAGTAGAAAATACTTACATTTAATGAATTGTCTATTAAATATTCATGTTTGCTTTTAGAGGATTATTGGAGAAACATTACTTTGGCAAAGCAAAAGGCAATTTATTTTTTGTCCAACAGTTAATTTCACAAACTTAATAATCAATCAAACACAGAAAATGTGCAGGCAGGCTGATTATACCTTTCATATACAAATAACCTAGAGAAACTGAACAAGTTGCTTATCATAGCACCATAGAACAATAGAGGTTGGAAGAGACATCTGGAGGTCAGCTAGTCCAAACCCCTGCCCAAAGCAGGGACAACTAGAGTGGGGTCTTGAATATCTCCGTGGATGGAGAACCCGCAGCCTCTCTGGGCACCACAGCATCACTGGACAGAAAGGCCACCACTGACTTTGCATGTGGATGCAGAAGTGTTTGCAGCAGTCCGTGTTCTGAGTGCATGCCTATGCTCTAGCAAGATGAATCTATTTGGTTGTTAAACTCCCTCTTCAGAGTCTTGTTTCTCAACTCATACAATCAAGGAAGACAAGAAATACTTATATGACTATCAACCTAGACTCCAAAGTCTCTTCAGTGTCAACACTTTCCAGGATGCAGTGAACTGTCTTGTAGCTCTCTGTTACAGCCTGTATATAACTGTATTTGACAGTGTAAAGCAAACTTCTTTCTAAAGAAAGACACCCATGAACTCAACAAGACCACGGCTAAGGAAGAGCCTACTCCAAATGCCACTATCAGAAGAGAGGCTTTAGTTCAGTTCACATGGTGCAACGAAGCCCTGAGTTCTTCAGGTCAGCCATGTATCCACAGCATGAGGAATTACAGGTAGAGATGTTATCCCTGGCTGTAGAGGGAGTGATGGGGTTAGTGTACATGCATGTTAGCACGGCTGATTAGGTCAGGTGCTGCCCCATGCTGATGTGATTGCAATACCTGCTAAGTCACTTGGCAACAACTGGAGGGGTCTCTGCACCATACCTTGCTGTTCAGGACACACATGTGCCTCTGCTCTGCAGGAAAGGGAAAGTCACAGAACATCACTCTGACAGCATCTTCTTAGACTTAATGCAGGTACCCATTTTCCAGGAAGGAAAGGCACCAAAGAAAATGTAAGACCCAGATAAATGAAGGGGAAAGATGCATGTGAAGAACATGAATGACAAGTCTACCAGTTATAGTTTCCCAATAATTCTGATGGACTGGGTGACTCAAATGCCTGTTCGCTTGGCTCACATCTCAGTTTTCTGTGCTTTATTGAACTTACTGCTAGGATTATTAGAATTGGAAAGAGTTTGAGGAGCCACTTTCTGATAATTCTTTTCACAATGTTCAACTCGGCTGCAAAACTCTTCTGCCTGGCTCATTTCAGAAGTGAGCCATTTTCTCTTTCCTCTTCCCCATTACACAAATACTTATAACCCTTTAATAAGATGGCCTTAGTGAATTTCTGAGCAACTGCACTCTGTAGTCTTACTAAAGGTACTTAAGTGATCTGATACATTGAAAGGATATGAACAACAATTTTACAAGGGAAGTTACCTTGGAAATCTCCCAAAGCATACAGCAGAGCAGCTCTCTCTCCAGATACACCACCATTACTACATGAAACGGAAGTGCTTTCAAAAGCAAAATATGATGGTGAGAATAGGCTGATTACCACTGTTCACAGTTCAGATTAATATAATTAGGTAGCTTTACCTTTTCCTAAATCCCAAACCATGCTCAGACTGTGTAAGATTTCCCACAAAAAAAAAAAAAAGCAAAACAACAGGAGATAAAGGCAAATCCATCTTAATGTGCTGACTTCACCAAGACATAGTTTCAGGTTGATCATGAAAAGAAATGTTATGGTCTAGGGCAGAGAGGAAATTCCTAACAATTGATGGGTCTACCTGATTTTTCATCTGTCTCTGCTCAAAGTCATTTGACTTTTGTATATAACTAGATTATCTGGTGTTAAAAAATTACACATCAGAAACAGAAGGAAAAAACCAAGTTTCTTAAGCAAAGGTAGGATAATTAGAATTTAACTGGAGACAAGATGAAACTGAAATAGATAATAATCTCTCTAAATTAAGAAGAGACAATACTGGATCCTTTGTGCATCCCTTCATCTCTTAGATCTGCTTTAAATGAAACAAGGCCAATATATGACAAGAGCAAATTATGATTTTGCTTTGGACTGTTCTAATTAGTTGTGGTAAAGCAATGTCCATACATGGCACAATGTACTGACAAGGCAGACACCTAAACATGAGCTCCGCTATTGATCAATTTTTGCTGTTCCCAATGTGCCTATTGACATAAGGTGCTGGATGAAAACACCTCCTGTACAACACAGAAGAGCAAAGTCGCACCAGATGGATCTCAATATTTTAATGGTCCAGATAAATGTGATAGAGGACAAAGATGATTTGCTCTCCAAGGTCAGAGCTCTATCACGTCAATTTAATGAGAGGAGTTACAGGAACAAACAAGTCTTACTTTGCTTGAAGGCCAACATCATTGTCACATGAGATAACATTAGTTTTGATCTGATTGCACAAGTTGCATTGTGATGGTACTAATCCTACAATTGTTTGCTGAATAACATTGAAATTTGAGATCCTTATGATGCAATGAAACTAAGGCCACAAGTAACACATGCACTGACAAGAAATCTCCCTCTCCAAATTCTCTTGCACTGTGGAATCTGCTGTAATGAAGATCTTTGCTTGATAGACAATATTATCTTTCTCTAGAGATGAAGAAATATTACTTCTTTTTAAGAAGTTCCCAGCTAGCAGAAGACAGATTGTTCAGCTTAGAAAAGTGCAAACATCTTTGTTATCTATTGACAGAAATAACAGAACATGTAAATGTTTCTAGAACTTTTTATGCTGCCCAGTTTCCATAGAGGGGCTGTGCCTCTAAGAGCTGCAGGAGAGAATTCACAGTCCAAAGGTGAAACAGAAGTTAGAAATGTGCTTTGCATCATTCGATGCAGCTTTGCAGAGTGACTACGGTTACTTCTGCTATACAAAAACACATACACCCTCATGTGTAACCTCTTTCAAGTGTCAGAACAGAGTGGGTACTGGTTAGGGAAGAAACGGGATTAAGACTGTAGGGCACACACCTGTCTATGCTCTGGTTACTAGCTACTGAAAGCTGTGCAGGTGAACTGTTACCATCACAGTAACGCAACTGGTGAATTTCTTTCCTGAAATAATCTCACTGCGACACTGTCCACAACTGCCATACTGCTTTTCAAAGAGGAAAAATTAATAAAATAATGGATTTCTGCAGCATAATACTTTGAAGCAGCTTTCCCTCTACCTTCCTCTGTCTTATACACACATACAGACACACCAGTGACAAACTTCTCCCACTGATATATTTGTTTCCTCCTCCAGAATCCCATCTCTCTGTCTTGTTTGCTTGTCTCTTCTACATCAGTCAACGTCACCTTTCTCTTACCGGGTTCCCTCACACAACCACAGACGGCAATCAGTCCTACCCATTACTCCCTGACTGTGTATGGTATACAGCGGAGGTATTTCCAGTGTCAGATCTCTGCCAATGACAGTCTCTGGAGCACAACAAATTACAGATATCTATATTTTCTCAAACTGAAGTTTGAGAAAGTAAAAGAAAGTCATCTTAACCTTTGAACTGGAGGAATCTTGTATAAAATAAACATGCATACAATTCCACAGACTACCAAGAGGAGAAGAATGTGGGAATCCTTGATTTGCACAGATGGTATTTAAGCACAAAATGGGAGCAAATTAAAAATCTTGATTTTTTTTGTTTCTGACAGCATTTAATTGAAGGGCCCATGTAGCACAAATACAATTTCCCCTTTAAAACAGGAAAGGTTAATGGGAAAATATCAAAATACTAATAAGGAAAGAGCTCTGGATAACAACTGAGCAAACACCACCACTGTACATGGTTGGTGGAAAGTGCAGTGACAGCAACATTGACAAGAAAATAGGAAGCCTGATGTTGAAAATGTCACCAAGGGCCTAAAGTGATGAACTTATCTCAGCGTATGAAATTTTTTAATGAATAATGGATAACAAAGAAAAAAGAGGGAAAAACCAGTCATGCTCTGTGCTTAGGGAAATGGCTTCTCTCATGTGACATTCGAATTAGGACCAACACAGCATCATAGCACAGAGGACAGAGACAGTGACGAGGCTGAAAGGTAAAAAATGCAGGAAAGATGAACACAGAAAACGTCACTGTTAGAATCCAGAAGAGAAGTTAGCAACAGAAGCAGAGTAGGGTAAGGTGCACGAAGAAGAAAAAATAAACAAAATTAAGATAACATAGGGCTTAAATTCCCAGGTCCTTTATTTTGTCTAACTTTTGAACAGAGGGTAAAGTCCAGTCTGAGTAAGAAATATATGGATCACTTGAAAAGCAGGACAATAAGCATGATCAAGAGTTTTGGGAAACTTGATCTAGAGGAAAAAAATTGAAAGAGCTGGAGTGATTAAAAATACAGAACAAAATGCTAAGGAGGTAACACAGTAACATTTTAAAAATAAGTAACAAATAGTTGTGAGTAGGAAGGGAATGAACTGCTTTTCATGTTACTTCTGGATCAGGCAATGAATAACAGGATTAAATCTTAGCAAAGGAGATTTAGGTCAGATACCTTAAAAAAAATCAAGCTGAGCAATACTGAAACACTAGAGTGATCTAAGGGATCACTCTAAGCCTCCCCTCCAAGGGAAGCTTCTGGTGTTTAGGAAAAGGTTTAATAAACAACTAAGACCGTGTAGTTGGCCTGCCCTTGGAGCTGTGGAAGGGACTCCTAGCCTCTGAGACCCCCATATGCCCCTAGTCTCTTCTATTATGATTTGCAAGAGAATCAAGTAGTTGTAAAACATTATGAAACCAAACCTCCCTTATTTGGCACAGCTCACCTTCACCCTGCTTTGGGAAAAAGGCAAGGTTAAGAAGCAACCTTAAAATGCTCCACAGATCAAGTCAGTCCTGGGAGACTTTGAGCAGAAGCAAGACAGAGAAGACTTACTTAGCTCCCCTAATAGGGCTGAGACAGTCGTTCAAGCTGAGAGAGCTCTAAGTGTTAAGTCTGAGAAAAAAGTGTTGTTTGCCATACTTTCCTCTTTAGTTCTGATATCTAATATTTTGCTAAAATAAGACTTGTTTGCACATTAAACTCTGATGTTTATAGTAACTTCAAGTGCATATGAAAAGACCAAGGCATAGCACCATCTCAAAGACAACAGCTACAACTAACATGGGTCCACAGATCTCACCTAACACCAGCTGAGGATTTCCAGGAGTGGGGATGTGGGGCTGTAAAGACCATATGGGGGATGACAATGTCCAGTCTGGGATAAAAGGTGAGGCCCTATATCATACTCCCATGAGGATGCTACTGAAATAATCACTAGCAAGAAGGCAGCAATGAAGAGATGGTTCCTGACTTTGGAAAAACTAAACCCAACACTCACTCCTTTGCCTTTGTTTTGCTTTCACCATAGCAAAATTAATAAACAATTAAAGAGCTATATGATAAAAATTAGATGATTCAGTAAAAAATGTTACTTAAAGCATAAGTTTCTCCAAACCCATCAAATTTCCTTCAGAGATAATTTTAGGATAATTTGAACGGTATTTGTATGCAGTACTTATTGTGAAATATATTATTATTTTACTTGAATATCTGAGATCTTCAGGTTCTGTAGGCTTCAAGATCAAAATTAGGTGGTTAAGGACATTAGAAATGTGTCGTGCTTTCACTAAAGACATACACTTGATTTAGAACAATTACATTTCCAAGAGGCTAGGTACTCAAGAGTAACACAACGAAACACATCAGTGCTTTTGGATATTGGTAATAGCTTGTTGACAGTGCTGTGGGGCTGTACCGATAGAGTTAGGGAGAATGTCTGTCAGGCATTTAGAGAGGTGCATATGCACTTTTTAGAAAATACAAATTCTAGGTATTCAAGAAAACCTGAAACCTATACATGTTTCCACGGCAAATTTTTAGTATCTGACTGTGAAAATTCACAAACATGGGATAAGAAATGTAAGTGCAAGTAATCCATTCACTTCCCTGTACATCCTGATGAGATATGAACCAAATAGTGGGCCTGGCACTGTGTCCCAGGCTGTTCTAATTTTACTTTTCTGTAGTCTCAGGAAGTAAAATGACTGAACCTGACTGCAAAGGCTGCATCAGCTCATTTCTGCTTTGTAAATCTAGTAAGGAGTTTAGGAAATGAGGTTTTCTTTTACGTTACACAGTATCAGATGGAAAATATCCTTGATGCCTTACAGGTAGTCTATGAAATAAGTTAAGAACAGAATCAGCAAATAAAAACCTTTGCTAGCTAAGCATAGTTAGTCCTAGATGAACATTTCAGCTAAATATTTCAGCTGTGACAATTAGGAGAGAAATGCACTTTGTTTCAAGACCAAACTGAACAAAGTATATGAAAATGAAGCAAATTGAACAGGATTTCTAAACATCTGTAGGTAAACACATGAAAATTTTCAATTTTATTTATACTTAAATATTGTCAACACAAAATAGCATGTTTTGGTGTATTCCTGAATTATATTATCACTTCTAAACATTTTATCTTTTTTTTTCTTCCCACTTTCTCTTCTGTAAAGCTAAAGCTTTCTTATCAACTAGCATGGCATTTTAATATCAGGCACTTAATTTTGAATCTGTCTAAATGTAATGTTTTCACATTTCAAAATGTTTCCTTCTTCCCTCAGGTAAAACTGTTTGCTGTGTCTAATCTATATTAATGACTATTGATTCCTTGCCTTTATCCTTTCCTGTCTGCTCGTAAGCCATCCTCCATAAATGCAAAAGATTTGTTTCAAGATGTTAAGGGTTTCCATTGTATTTCTAAAGAGATTTTACACTCATATTTTTATAGGGAGAGTTATACAGTGAGAAGGGGTCTTTTCATACTTGTTTGCTGTAACTTAATGTGGATATGCCTCCACATCTTGGTACCAGCCTCTTCTTAATACTGACCATCATCCAAAACTTCAATGTGGTCACTTTCCCTATATAATTTTTACATTGTGCCTTTTGTCTGGAATAATGCATTAGCAAGATACATGAATTCTGTTTCCTTTTAAAACATAGATAAAATCCAGGCCAAGATGGAAATGTAAATTGGCATGGCAAGCACCCATCAGTTCATAGTCAAAACAGCAAAGAACAGAAAATGTCAATAAATGGAAAATCTGCAGAAGCATTAACATATTTCATAGCTTGTGGGTTTTAGAATGGAACTTCACAGTTGTCTCACAATTCTGTTAGCTATTCGCTTTACATTCCATGATCTACTCATGTAAGTCTATAGATATCACCTGGGCACAGAACAAATAAAAACGATATCTTTAGTGATTTATAGATATGATGTGTCCCATGTATCTGACCCAGTTTCCCTGCTGGACGCTGGCAGGCTGCCACATTTGTATCAAAACACCAGTGCTACCAAGGCTCTAAGCCCACTGACCCTGTGAAGTTGCCTGAAGATTTACTCCCAAAGAGCAGACATCACAGGTGTGATGCAGGGCAACTATGTTTAGATGTCTGCAGTGGAGAGAAACAGGCACCTTCAGGGTACAATTAATTTGTTCCATTTTTCTTAGATTGAGAGGAACTGCTGCCCAGAAGGGCTTGTTCCTCTCCAGCCAGATACCTACATTGCAAACATCTATGGTCAATAAGATGGTTCTTTTCCCTTTTTGGGCTCTGCAGTTCAGCCACCTTATTTTCCCTGGACTCCTGTTACCTTCATCACCACCCACTCCAGCTTCTACAGCAGTGTAGACACATTACTTCATACAACTGCACTTTCATGGGTGGCTCTGGTTCACTACTCACCTCTCTGGGACACATCACAGTGACAGCAAGTGATACAGAACATTTTACAAGGTGTTGGCTGCCATCCATTTCCCTCATCCCACCTTAATCACTCTGCCCACGGACAACACATAGGGAAATAGATATCTGTAAATAACGAAGCCTCGCACTAATGTCCTCTGCACTTTAAAAGGCCTCTTGATTTTGGTCAGTACTTTCTTTATTATATTACTCGAATTCCTCTCTCCTGTGAATTTCTGAAGCTAATGATAAAATCCATAAATTTGCAAAATACTCTTGACCCAGAATGTTCTACATACCACAGCTTCCATGCACTCAACTGCTGTTTCAGGACATTTGTTTAAACCAATCCTGTCTCAGAACATTTGTTTAATCCAATCTTGTCTCAGAAAGCCAAAATTTCCAATAGCAATAGCACTCACAGTACGAACTCAAGAACTCTGGAGATGAAGAACCAGAGCGTGGTCTGCACTGAACTACAGAGACAGAAGAAAACAACCATGGTTATCCTGACCTAGCATTGGTAACAGTTCTGCTTCAGGAAGATGACCTTCAGACGTGCCTTCCCACCAGCACTCCTGTGTTGGTACCAAGTCTGAGCTTCTCCAGATTCCCCAGAAAATGAGGTCACAGATCAGATTATTAAAACTTATAAGGCACAGAACTTTAGGTATGTAAAGACAAGTTTCTGAGTGGAGAAGAGCATATAAAGAGCAGTGAAGTAAAACTCTAAGTTATTGGAATTACTGGAGTTTAGGCTAACCCATATGAAAACTGAGTGTAATATCTGCCTTTCATTTAACATAAATATAAATAGGAGCTTTATGGAATGGAAGGATTAATTTTTAAAAAAGCAAATATAAAAAATGAATCGGTGTATCCACCTGGAAAAAGGCAGATGAAAGTTCTGAGCAAGCTAGTCTTGATTTCATAGCTAATGCTGTTGTGAGCAGGAGGTTGGACTACAGACCTCCTGAGGTGATTTCCAACTCAAATTATCCTTTCTATTCCATAAAAGGGCAGGGAAAAAAACAGTCCCCTGGACTAGACAAGAGTGCTTTCTGATTTGCCAGCAAACTTAATGATGAGATGGTTATTTCATTACCTACTCAGTCCATTTGTATACACTGGAATCACAAAAATTCTAAAGTAGTGGATCTGGTGAAGAAAGTAATCCTAAGAAAAAGCACTATAGAGAGACCCTTTTGGCTTTGAGCTAGTTAACAAGTGCTCAGTATTATGAGCAAATAAAATATCTTTCATGTGATCTCCCAGTCACCACAGAAACTTTCTACATTCCTTTTTAACAAAATTAATTGCAACAAAAATAAAAAATAAACAAAATACAAAAAATAAAAAACCTTCCCTTTGTTTTTCACCCCATAGTCAAAATAATGTGAAGCACCCTGAACTGAAGCATATTTGGTGTCACCTGGTGAAAAGGCTTTCAGACCTAATCTGTACACTCAAGAAGAATAACTCCCAAGGTGCTAAATCCTCCTCAGATCATCAAACTGAAGTCTATAGCCAAAATTATCTTAATGCCTGCATTGAAAACAAGTCAGAAAAAGTGACGCATGAATAGCTTTCTCCGAAAAATGGATAACTTTAAAGCTTCTGTTTTAAAGAAATGAAAAATTACAGTACAGAAATTTAGTGTTATTGATGTTTGGTAATTGAGTATGTGTTATTTGCACATACAGTGGAATCATGAGAATGTTATGTGTCTCATTTAAACAGCCATTTTAAAGGAAATGGCCTGAATAAAAGAGGTTTTAGTAGATTGATTAAAAAGACTTTATGCAATTTTCCTCACAGAAAAGAATAAAAGAGAAGAATATTAAAAGTGGAGAAAAATATATTCATTGGAATTCAGCAACTATCAGTCAAGTAAATAAACTTGCTGATATATTTATTTCAAAAAACTATTTCTGCTTTTGAAACTAAGTTAATTAAACTAAAAACGTGAAAAGGATATACTAAAATTAGATAGATGGGTTGTAACAGCTTGTTATGAGAGAGAATTTTCCAACCAATTTAATTTTAAAACCTACCTAATACCTGAATTCAAACCCTGAAATTTCTACATAAGGAAATATTGTGAACTCAATGTTAGATATGTTATTACAGACAGATAGGAAAACTATATACTTCTATTTCTTATGTATAGAAGTATGTGAATGTGAAAATCTCCTAATATTCTACCATTATTACTAGCCTATAATAGCAGTTTTTCAAAACATGACATTTATAAACCAATCTGAAAGGAGAAGGTCAAATAAACACATTGGAAGTAGAGAGGAAATGTCTCCAAATCTACCAGTCATATGATTCTATGATTCTATGAAAAATAACACGAATTTTGCATATTGCAAGAGAAAGTATAGAGTCATTGGTTCCAGATTTATATGTCTCCAGTTTGTTCTTCTCATAGCTACATTTTCACTGTGGAAGTTTACTTCTTTATGGAAAGTTTTGAATTTTAAAAAAGTGTAAGAGATGGTTGTTAAAAAAAGTAAGGAGAAAGTTCTTATATTAGTGCTTGACAGTGGAGACTTCAGAAAGGCGAGTCAATCTGTTTTGTTATAAATTGAAAGATCTATTAACAGAAATAACAACAAACTGTATCTAAGAAAAGTAGTAAGTACTGTACCGTGAAAACCTCCATGAGAAAAGAAATGGGTCTTTACACTGTTTTGCCTAAAGGGCATTTTTGAGATTCTGTTAAAAGCTCATATAAGAATATGAAAGATATTTGTGCACAGAAGATAGTTTTGTAAACCAGACAAGACCTTAAACAGGGGAACATGACTAATTGGCTGACAGAGGTTTCAGTCGATATGGTTCTCTAAGAAACATTTTTCCCTCAGGTCAGGCTTTATTAAACTTCATTTACAACATCACTTCATTATCACTCAAACAGCAAGAAAAAGATACATAAATACGCAGTGGATAATGCCACATTTAATTTGGGCCCAGAGAGCCATAAACTAAAACGTCTTTTTCTATAAAGTCAGAGCACCGCAGTAATTTGCAATATTTCTGAGGCTCTTACCACAGTTAAAGTACAGTTAATCCAAGACATGTGGCACTAATGCTCCACTCGCTCCATGACTGAATTAACCTGGTATAACAGAGAAAGTAAGGAGATGATGAGAGAGTCTGGAGACTCCATGGTGAGAGCAGGTGAGAAAGGGAATTGTCCTTTCCAGATTTATGCTTCCCTCCTGCGCCTATTTCCAGGAAGGGCAGCCCCACACCACTTCATGCCACAGGGAAAGATGCAAATGTCCCCTCGACGAAGAAGGCACTGCAGCCTTTTGAAATCATTACTATTTGTTCAGAAAGGCAATGCTGTAAATTCATGCTTCTAATAAATGTTTCTCTTCAAAACAAGTTCAACACCAAAATCACCAACACGAAATGAGGGCGTAAAACATACTGCTGGCATTTCTATATACTCTGCCTTTCTGTTCCCTACAGACAACTCTAGATTTCTGCTCATTAAGCCAGTGCAATTGAGGAGTGTTGCAGTCACGTCACCTTTGGGCAATGAAAACTCTCACTGTTCATTAAGTGATTGTAGCCTCGTGCATTACGCTTGTTCCTGATGCCACTGGCAGGCAAACAACATCTCAAAAATAATTGCAGTTTAAGACCAATTATTGCAAAAGGAAAGATGACTTCTGACATACAGGGGACATCTCATATACAACCTTCATGGTTTTTTTTAATCTGTCACTGGGTTTTTTCCATCAGCCTGGTGTCCTTCAAAAGGTTTTTGACATTCTGATTTGTGAAGATTGATGTCAGAAAACTCTTCGAAAAAAAAAATCCTACTCAACATTCCTGAAGGAAAAGAAGTATCTCAATGACCTTTTAATCCCTTTTCAGTTATCTACATATTTTCTGTATTACCACCATCCCCCATGAAAAAGCCAAACTTCTAAAACATGTAGACCAATTTTTCAGCAACAGTTTCTTAGTCTACTAGCTTTACAAAGTCCTGTTAAAGGCCAGAATTTTTCAACTTGGAAGCATTCACATGTGAGCTCCTTCAGACAATCAAGAAGGTTACTTTTAAAAACTACATACTGAACTTTGAGATCAGACTCTATCCATCCAGACTTCCACATACCTCCTCAAATTTCTAAATTGCCACTGTGCTGCACAGTGAACATAGCATCTGAAGTCTAAAACCTTTTCCCTCAGAAGCCCAGGCAGCTGGAAACTCCTCCACTGTTTAGTGACAATACTTTTTGGTACAGAGCACTGTCTGGAAAAGGATATCGTTCTGTTAGTACCCATACATTTTTCTGTAAATATTGCTGAAAAGAGACTCCACTTCCCATTTGAATTAGATAATGATCTAACAATAAATATTTGGAAGACCAGTCTGTTTTTAACTTGCTCTCACTGAATTTGGATGAAATGAAGAGTCCAATACTTGAAATTAAATATCTGGAAGCACTTTCACGTATAATGTGTATGCTGGGCTTTAATTTCAGTCTGGATCCCTTTTTGCAGGCATAGTTTATGTCACTTTGATGTCTCCATCCATGATTTGTGGATGCAATCTGATACAGTGCTTAAACATTAAATGACAAACTGCACCAGCTAATAATGGGATATTATGCTGTTTGTGAAACCACAGCTCCTACAGGGTGCATAATTTGTACTGTAAGTTCATTAGCTGTAGGTATTTACATATTGAATAATAGGATCAGAAAAGTGAGAGACTGAAGCAACTTACTATAGTGCATCAAAGCTACTAAATGCCTGATACTAGTTACAGTAATAGATGAATATTGAACTACATCTGTGGTGGCTTGACCCTGCCTGGATGCCAGGCACCCACCAAAGCCACTCTATCACTCCCCTCTTTAGGTGGACAAGGGACAGAATATATAACAAAAGGCTCATGGGTCGAGATAAGGACAGGGAGTCACCATCATGGGCAAAACAGACTCAACTTGGGGAAATAATAATCAATCAAATCAGAGTAGGACAAAGAGAAATAAAAACAAATCTTGAAAACAACTTCCCCCCATCCCTCCTTTCCTCCTGAGCTCAACTTCATTCACAATTTTCATTACCTCCTCCTCAACGAAGCAGCACAGGGGATGGGGAATTGGGGTTGTGGTCAGTTCATCACACATTGATGTCTCTGCCAATCCTTCCTCCTCACTCTCTTCACCTGCTCCAGTGTGGTGTCCCTCCTGTGGGAGACAGTCCTCCACAAACTTCTTCAATGTGACTCCTTCCCACATGTTGCCATACTTCACAAAATGCTCCAGTGTGGGTCCCTTCCACATGGTGCATTCCTTCAGGAATAGACTACTCCAGCATGGGTCCTCCACAGGAACACAAGTCCTAACAGCAAACCTGGTCCAGCACGGGCTCCTTTCTCCACAGGTCCTGTCAGGAGCCTGCTCCAGCATGAACTTCCCATGGGGTCACAGTCTCCTTTGGGCATCCGCCTGCCCTGGCATGGGGTCCTCTGAGGGCTGCAGGGGGATATCTGCTCCACTATTAACCTCCATGGGCTGCAGGGGAACAGCCTGCCTCACCATGGTCTTCATTATAGGCTGCAAGGGAATCTCTGCTCCAGTGCCTGAAGCACCTCCTCCCCCTCCTTCTTCACTGACCTTGGTGTCTGAAGAGTTACTTTGCTCACATATTCTCACTCCTCTGTTCTGGATGCTGTTCTGCAGCAAATTTCCCCCCTTTTTAAAATATGTTATCACAGAGGTGCTACCACCATTGCTGATGGGCTCAGCCTTGGCCAGATGTGAGTCCATCTTTGAGCCAGCTGGCATTGGCTCTATCAGACACAGGGGAAGCTTCTGGCAGCTTCTCACAGAAGCCACCCCTGTAGCCCCCCTGCTACCAAAACCTTGCTATTCAAACCCAATACATCATCAGATCTTCTCCAAAGACCAAGAAGGCCTAGTTTTGTCCAAATGCCAGTTTGTCCTAAAGGGAAGCCTGTTAGCCATAGGTGACATTCTGCAAGTGGCCTGCCCTACCATCCCTGCACAGTATGATCATCACATGCACAGTTGTTCTGGTGCTTCCTAGCACATATCTCACACAGTGCATGCTCGTGGATACCTTCCTGTCTGTAAAAGAAAGCTCAGAGGAGAGCAGTTTTGGTGGTGGAAGCTTTCCATAGCCATGCTTTTTTCTAGTCGCCAGGATGCTTTGGTATGTGCAGAGTAAGCTCAACATGAGAGGGAAAGGATATAAGTACCAAAGGGAAACTATCAGCCAGGAAAATATTCCCCAGTTGACCTGCAACTTGCTCCTGGCCACCACGCAAACTCTCCTGGCAAGCTGCAAATAGTCAGTGGGCCATAGGCTGAACACTCTTTTATAGACTGTATGCCTAGTTGATTAAATTAGCTTCTATGGCAACAATAAGTTACAAACAAGATATTTTTCTTCCAGGAAGTGAATATACTGAAGGAATAACGGAAAAAGAAACTGAGAGTCAGCTCCAAAGGCACGGAGATTTTATTGTGCACTGCTTCTCAGAGAACTAAATTACATAAGCTAAGTTTATAAAACACCTTTCCTCACTCTGCAATGCCACTTGGG
The DNA here is from genome assembly GCF_000695765.1 of Mesitornis unicolor. Classification (NCBI taxonomy): domain Eukaryota; kingdom Metazoa; phylum Chordata; class Aves; order Mesitornithiformes; family Mesitornithidae; genus Mesitornis; species Mesitornis unicolor. Next base: position 1,331 of record NW_010164369.1, on the reverse strand, counting down.
GTCTGGAAGTCAGCTTGATTCTTTTCTGCCCATGAATCACGATCAACACTAACGATTATGTAACAGGAGTCTCACGAACAACTGCAGCGATGACGCACAAGCCAAAAAAAAGCCTATCAGTCCCACATAACTGTTTCGGCTCTGCAGAACCAACAACAACAACAAGTAGTAGATGTCATTTTTGCCACAAAGATAGATGATAATATTTGACTACACTCAGGAGAAATAGCTGTTGATTATAACATCTCTTTCACATCATCACTTTCTGAGCATGACTATATTTAAAGTTTCAGTCTTTGAAGTTCTTGGGGTTTTTAATACTCATTCTTTATTTCTAACTTTTACCTCACTTTGACATGGTCATAAGTCTATTTTGGTTTTACACTCAGGGATCAGCCAAAAGTCACAGAGATACTATATTGTGTGCTCTTTCTGTCATCTGTAATTTCTCTCAACATTCATCATTTTAAACCAGGCTTCAAGTTGCTGCTAAATATAAATCTCCTACTGAATACATGTTTCTAGAGTCTGAAGTCCTGTCCCATTAGAGCAAAGTTTCAGCCACACTAAGAGAAATGGCTTTGCAAAACTCCTACTACCTTGCCATAACACTATCTATGTCTGCTTGCAAACCTGAAAAGTCATGAAACAATAGTGTCTTGTAATTATATTGCATCATCTACTGAAAAAGATCTCTAAACATGACTTTCAGTCTCAGATTAACATAACTTTCAGACTCAGATTATACCTGCTAGTTGATATTTGTTCACACAACAAAAGTGAAGCTTACACTGTGCTTTTCTTCCCTGCCTTTTTGGGTTTTGTTTGTCTGTTTGTTTGTTTTCTTTTTTTTTCCTTTTTTTTTTTTTTCTTCCCAGAGAGAACCTATGGTATATTTCTACTGCCTATTGTATACACCAGCTGCATATTGGCTGCCAGATGTTGACCCAGAAATGTCAGCTGCTGCTTGAAACAGGGAGTGAATGCAATTATAGCTGCCCTAGTGACGGCTTGACACTTATGGTGGCAACGTTTAAATTTTTAATCAGGCAAGTAACACAAAAACCATAAAATCTGGATTACTTCTGAAAACTGGACCAGTCCACTACACTAACATCTTCTTTCATCTGGGAGACGCAAAGATCAATGTGTGGGTAGAGGTCTCAATGGATTGCCTCCTTTTTGTAAAATATCTGGAACTAGTTCCTGAAACATATTCTGCTTCCAGTAGCTGAGAGGAGACCTGCTTTTTAACGCAGTAAGGAATGCTACTGCTTTAAAGCAGTTCATTGCTTTTATACTGAAATATAAGAGAGTCGTGGTCAATGGGG